>NW_007361051.1:0-53769 GCF_000149035.1 Colletotrichum graminicola M1.001
TATAAGATCTTCTATTCATTTAAATTAGAAACTTTCCAGTTTTTTTAATAATATAATAGCTTTAACAATAGAAGGACTTAATCTATTTCTATTTTTAGTAATAATATTACTAGAAATAGAAAATATTCTTTCTATAGCAGTTGAAGTAGCTGGAATAGCTAGATATCTTCTAGCTATTAAAGATGAAATAGGAAATTTAGAAGTATTATTTTTCCAGTATAGTAAAGTATTAACCTATTATTATTAGTAACTATTAATATAAATATAGAAATATATATAAGAATAATATATAGAAGTATTTATATTATATATATATATATAATATAGGTTTAATATAAATATATACTTACTGATTTAGGTAAAGGAGGTTCTCTTAGATATATTAAGTATTCTAACTCTATATTAGACTCTGGAGCATATAAGTCATCTTCAGAGTTAGAATCCTCAGCAGAATAAATATTAGAAGTTTCTTCTACTATATTAAAATCTTCTGTTTCTATTTTAACCCTATAAGATAGTATTAATATATATATAACTAAATAAATAAGTAAACTATATTACTTATATATTATATTCTTCTTCTAAAAGAGTAATAATATCTTCTTCTATAGTAGGATAAAAGTTTAATATATTATTAGACTTAAAGTGATAATGTTTAAATCTAGGATCTAATATAAGACCTAATATATAAGCTTTATACTCTTGTAAGTCTACTATAGATAGCTTTCTAGGAAAGTATTTTTTTAACTTTTCTAGACCTTTATTTATAGCAGTTATATAAATATTATAATAAGTATCCTTTAAATTATAATAAGTTAGTAAATACTTAAATATAATATATATATAGGTCTTAGGTTATAATAGTAAAAGTAAAGTATTTACTTACTAAAGTACTAAGTCTTTCTATTTCTAAGTTATACTTATTTATTAATTCTTCTAGTTTATTATATACTGTATAAATATATAATAAACTTTTATTAAGATTAATATATAAGTGAGACTGTAGTCTAATAGAAGGCTTAAGAAATACTTCAAAAATATTCTTAAGTTCTTTAAGAGCTATCCACTCATTACTAGAAAAAAATAACTTTTTATAGTTATTATTACTAGTATTACGTAAAATATACTCTAGAGGATATTTAAGTTCTAAAGTTATAGATATCATTCTATAAGTAGAATTCCATCTAGTAGAATTATCTATATAATATTAATTAATTATTTAATATTTAATAAATAGTTTAATAACTTACCTAAAGGAATTAAATTCTTTTTAAAGTTAGAAGGTAAAGTATTATCTCTAATACCTTTTTCTATACCTTCTTGTAGTAAACGTTTAATATTACTACTATATTTAACTAAAGTAGCTATTCTTCTTACTCTACTAATAATACCTATATAATATTAGTATTATATAATATTATAATATTATATAGTATATTATACTATATTATATTATATAATATAAGAAATAGTAGTTTATATATAATTTACTTACTAGTTAAAGTACTATTAATTAATATATCTTCTTCTATATTTATATTCTCTTCTAAAGTAGCTTTAGATATAAAAGAAGATAATATATCTTGTGCTACTAAGTTAAGTATATGTGCTATACATCTAATATCGTTTTTAAATACTTTATTATAAGTATTTTTATAATTACTTTTAAAGGCTTCTAAAAAAGTATTATTATTACTAGCGTTATCTCTAGTAATACTTTTATAAGTTAGTAAATATAGTATATATATATATATATAATAGATAATTACCTTAAGATATTATTAATACTTAAGTTAGAATATAAGTTTAAGGCCTTTTTAAATTCTTTATATATATAACTTCCTATATGTGAACTTAAAAGCTCTTTAAAAGCTATAAAGTATTAGTATTATTTATTATATATATTATAACTTAAGATTTCTTTAAAACTTACCTATAAGTCTATATATTAGGTTAAAGTTACTATCTATATAGCATAGTATAATACCTAAGTAGGCATCTTGACTATTAGAAGTCTAAATATTAAAAGTTATAGAAAAGGTTCCTAGGCTTTTAATATTATTAAGTAATTCTAAGTTAATAATAGATAAATAGCGTATAAAGATTTCATCTAATATATCTTTAATTTTTTTTCTATTTATAATAGGGTGAAATCTAGTAATAGTTAGTATTTTAATTAATTAATTAATAATAATATAAAATTACCTATTATAATAAGTTAATAACTCTTTAAAAGAGTTAGATTCTAATATAGAAAAAGATAGATTATTTTCTATAATTAAATCTAATATCTTTAAATAGGCTTCTTCTTCTTTAAATATATTAGAATCTTCTCTAGGTCTTTTTCTAGAAGTAATATCAAATATATTATTACTTTTAGAAATTTTAAAGTTATCTCCTATTTAATATTAGTATTTATTTAATTTAAATAAAAGTATATATATATTACTTAATATATATATATTACTTACTTATTTGTAATGTCTTTTCTGTTTCTTTATTATAAGCAATAAGTGGATGATGTTGTTTATAGTGTTTAACATAATTAGAACTTAGAAATCCTTTTATATTAGCTTTCTAGCTTTTAAAACACCTATATTATTAATATTAGTAAGTTAATTTAATATTTATATAAGTATATAATATTATATATTAGTAGTTAATTAATAAATATAAATTTAACTTATATAGTACACTTTATTAGAATTTGTCTTTCTTTAGAAGGATTTATAGGTAAAAGAGATCTAGTAAATAGATTTGCTGAAAAAATATACATATTAGACTTTTCTAATATATAATCTTCTTTATTATATATAGAAGATACTATATTAGAAGTATTAGTATTCTATGAAGTTTGAATACTAAGACTATCGTCTTGCGAAGTAGTAGATATAAAAGAATCTATTTTAAAGTAAATTTAAGTACTAATAAATAGTATAATAAGTAGCGTTATATATAACTTAGTATATAGTAATATAGTTATAAGTTATTATATTTAATAGTTATACTATAGTAATATATTTTAATATTATAAAGTAAAAAGAATTAAGTCTTATATAGTTTTATTTTAATACTTTACTTTAGTTATTTAGTTAAATTATTTTAGTATAACTATAAAGTATAACTATAAAATACTACTTTTATATTTTATATTTATATTTATATATATATATATATATATAAGTATATTATATAGTTATACTTATATTATATTTCTATATTATACTCTTATATTATACCTTTATATTATATTTATATATTATATTTTTATATTATATTCTTATATTATACCTTTATATTATATTTCTATATTATATTCTTATATTATATTCTTATATTATATATTTATATTATACCCTTATATTATATTCCTATATTATATTCTTATATTATATTCTTATATTATATATTTATATTATAGTTATTATTATATATATACTTTTATTATATATTTTACTATAGTTATTATTATACTATAGCTTTATATTATATATTTATACTATATATATATATATAGTATTTTATATATATATATAGTATTTTATATTATAATATACTTATAATATATTAAATTCTTATTTAATATATAATTTTTAATATTTATTTATTATTAATATTATTTCTATTTATTTTTATTTATTCTTATTTATTAATTAAGTATACTTAAGTATACTTAAGTATACTTAAGTATCTTAGTCAGCATACTTATACTTACTTATACTTGGCAAGTATTTGGCCGGCCGTACTTATACTTACTTACTTAAGTATACTTGTACTTGGACTTAATACTTAAAGTATTTTTCCCAACCCTGGCGAGCGGTGTCGGCCAGAGCTGGAAATAGCGGGCCCATGGCCGTGGCTGACTCGTAGCTGTATCCGTAAATCAGACCTATATGTGCGTCGAGGTTGAGGGATCTGTCATATGATTGCTGCTGCAATGGAGATCACGTACCGATAAACGGCCGTGTATACCATGGCTTCTGTCGTTATACCTATCGCTATATCCGTACTGTTGAAGGCGAAGTCACTTGATAGTGTCGATACCCCGTTTGCAGCCACATGTTTATATAGTTTACATAAACCCTAAGGGTGAATTGCAACGCAATCCATGATGAGGCTCTATTAATACGTCCGATTTCGCCGTCTAATGTGTGGCCAACCATACAAGGTCGATGAGGAAGGACAGTACTCCGGAGGCCGTCTCG
Organism: Colletotrichum graminicola M1.001; assembly: GCF_000149035.1. Lineage (NCBI taxonomy): Eukaryota > Fungi > Ascomycota > Sordariomycetes > Glomerellales > Glomerellaceae > Colletotrichum > Colletotrichum graminicola. The sequence continues at coordinate 4,206 of NW_007361051.1, forward strand.
CAAAGTGAATGCGTTGATCAAGATTGGCACAAGATTGGGTCGCATAGGTAGAACAATGTGCTAGCCTTGATAAATCAGGGTCTCACCGGTAGTACATGGACATTTATATAACAACATTTATACCACGCCGTTCGCCGTGATCTCGTACAACTGCGTCGACGGGTCACAACCATCATTTTCATAGTTCGAATGGGCGAGGGCAGACCGTCGGAGTAGGCAACCCTGCCTCCGAAGTCGTAATGAACCATTCTCTCCAGGGCCGCATAGATGGCAACTCAAATTAATCCAACGGCTCGCTGTCAAGTACAAGGAGTTTCTGCGAGGAATAAGCGAATGGTCATGCCTATAGTGGGGCCGTTTAAGCTGCCACTGCAAGTCTTTATCACGGGTGTATATTGTGTTTAGTATGAAGCATGGCACTTTGCTGTGGTGTTTATTATGGCTATTATCATATACCTGTGCAATTTTACGAGGAACCGCCTGGTATTCATACCTCAATCATTCAAAGGGCCGGCGGTAACGTCAGAACGGGTTAACGTGAGGCCAAAAGGCACACAAAGTTGTATTCATCGAAAAGGAAGAAGGCATATTGGAATGACAGTCACCATTGTCATTGACCCTAATTGCTCCTATGTTGACTCTTTACTCTGTACGATTGCAGCCTCTGACAATGGTGATCAGACTGTCTCGCGTTATGATTTATCAAAATGTCACGTAACTAGTGCAAATGTCTGTGATCCTGGCGCCAACAGCTATCGCTCCACTACGAACATACGAGAGGTTCCTGTGTTGCCTCGACTTGTTGTCGCCGGGATCCTGTTTAATCCATCTCTAGACCGCTTTTAGGAGACAACCATCGTCTTCCAGTACAGTGTGCAAAAAAAAAAAAAAAGAAAAAAAAAACCAAGGGACAAAAAGGAAAAGAAAAAAGAAAGAAAAGAAGGCAAGGAAGAGCCGTTGTCGTTGAGAGTGTTAAAAAGGTCATGTCATGATGCTGTTACTCTGACCCGCGTGAGAGATTGCCTTCCCTTATATTTCCGTAAGGGCATGAACAGAAGACACTTATCTGATGCTGGAACAGATAACACAAGCAAGCCAACTTGGGACGGGTCACCAACGAGCAAGGGCTTTTCGCCATGGCCCCCAGGTTTTCTTTGCAAATAACCAAACCTTGTTGCGCGTAACTCCTTGATATGATTTGCTACTGCAGAGGACCTTATGGTGTACGCGACGAATAAGAAAGTGGAATACGCAGCAATTACCCAAGAGTACTAATGCTTAGCTAATGCGAGGCAGTCACAGTCTTTCAGCAGTATGTTTCAGCAGCCTAACGTGTCCAGACGCGACGCGTGGTGGCGCGACTTAGGGCCCCTTGTCGGCTTCCCTCGCTTACCTAATCTACCTAAAGTAGGTGCCTGCCTGCTTACCTAGTTAGGTACACTACCTAGATAGGCTGGAAGGTACCGGCAGAGGCCCAAGCTTCTTGGTCCCCCCATAGTCGCTAAACTCAAAATGCGGTAGTAGCAGGCAGGAACACTGCCGGCGCCCCGCCTGCCGAAGCAATTTTACACCCGCGATTTTTCAACGGTGCGCACCTTCCACGCTCGCCTTCTTCCAAGGGGGGGATAAAAAGTTTCCCCGACCCCGTCGTGATTGCTTCACCTCCACCGAGACCTACCCAACGTACTGTGTCTCCCTTCAATTGCGACCGGACGGGCTCTCCGGCAGACCAAGCTACCTACCTACCTTACCTAGGTACCGCCTTTCTACCTACCTACGACCGAACTCGTTTCCTCTCCTCACGCCACGACTGTTTCTGCGACGTCGACACCTAGCCGTCGTCAGCCTTCTTCTGCCTCACTCAGCCATGTTCAGCTCTATTTCGAGGATCTTCACCGGACATACACCATCCAAGCACTCGTCTCCTGGTCCACAAAGACCAGACGTTGAAGAAACCATCGACAGAACCTTTCCTTCCACCGCGCCTGCCGAGTACCCCGATGGTATCGACGATCGTCAGTTAGCACGAATGGCGTCGCAAGATTGGGACCGAGATGCCGGCTTGAATTTGCTCGACGCCTCCGACAACGACGAAGCTTTCGATGACGAGGTTCACGATGGCATCACCGACGACTACGTAGACCCCTTCGCCTCCATGCAACCCTTCTCTACACAGGCAGTGCTTGACGAAGATGTCATCACTGCGCCCACCTACGCATCGAGCGACGACGCCACCGTCAAAAAGAAAAAGGCCAAGAAGGGGAAGAAGTCGGACGAGAAAAAGACTCGTACCAAGAAGGGAAAGAGCAAGGCAAAGTCGTCCGACTTGGAAGAACCTAGACTGCCCCTCCCAACCCCTATCACGAGCGGCCCCACGAGCCATTCTGCTGCCGAAGAAGCAATAGTGACCGACGGCGAAGCCCACGATGAACAGGATGCCGTGGCCCACCAGCAGAAGAAGCGCAAACGCAAAGCGCGGAACGAAGTCGATTCGAGCGAGGGCCAAGACCCTACTCGCCAAAAGAAGAGAAAGAGACGCACCGCCCTCGAGGACATCCAAGACGTCGACATGGATTCGCAGCCGGAAGAGAGCGTGCCCGAATCACCTGTTCAGCCCGTCGCAAACAGCACGAAAGTTCAAAGTCCTGACTACCAACCCGACCCCGCCCCAGACTCCACCTTGAAGTCTGAGCCCCAGCGATCGCAGCTCCTAGGAGTCTCGAGACAACTATTCAGTCAACCTTCCGGCACCCCTGCTGTCGATGCAAGCGACGACGATGATGCCGTCTCCATGTCGTCTCCGAGCGTTGCCGCGCAGAGACGGAGGAGCATGTCACGGGGCTCCCAGATTTCTGTCCTGAGGCAAAGTCTTGCTCGAGAAGCTGCGTCACAGTCGGCTCCAAGTTCACAGGCGGCTGAGTCTTCCGACGAGGCCCCGCCTGAACATGAAGAGGGCGAGTTGGAATTCGACGCTGGATCCCTTGCCGACAATCTCCCGCCATCTTCTCAGCCACCCAGAGAAGACACGCCAAGCTCGGACGAAGCAGGCGCCGATGTCACCCAAGAGCCTCAGCTGCCCATCAAGACCTTCCGTGATACTTGGAACGATCTCAACGACAAGAATACCGGTAACCAGAAACTCAACGCCACGCCGCGAACTACTCGTCGTCGGGCCGTAGAGGCTGGTGCAGGCATCTCAGAAACCGGCAACCTGCTCAGTTCGGCCCAAAAGTCCAGTCGATCTACAGCGTCCAAGCGCCAGCGTTCGAAGCCAGACTTCTTCGAGAACCCGCCCCAGGAAAGGGATGCTGGAAAGGACCAAGATGACACAGGCAACCAAGACGCTGTTGACAAACATACTGAGAAAAGCCTGGCTGCTTTGACTGAGCCCCCATCTACCGAGGTAGCTGAGCCTCCGAAAAAGCAGAAGAAGAAGACGCAAAGGCCGGCGGCGTCTCGCGCATCGACAACGGCCGACACAGCTACACCGAAGACAAAGGCTGGCAAGAAGGCGGCTTCTCTCCAAGCTGCATCTCGCCAAGCTGCAGGCCAGTTCGTCACGGGCCAGTTCTCGATCGACGAGATGCGGACGCTTACGCAGGCCGTCGAGAAATATCGCGACGACCACGGTCTGTCGCAAAAAGAGATGAACGATCTCATTCAAATGAAGAGCTACAAGAGGGGTGGGGGGCAAAAACCCAAAAGTGTCGGCTTCGACAGCGAGCGGTTTCTGAGTTTGTGGGCCGCAATCTGTGCTACTCTTCCAAACAGGCGCCGTCAGAAGGTCATCGACGTCGCCCGTCAAGAATTCCACAACTTCGCAGCTCGAGGAGGAGGATGGAATGACCGAGAGGATGCTAGGCTGGAGGAGCTTCACACCAAGTACAACGGCTCCTGGGTCAAGATTGCTGGAGAGATGAACCGCCACCCCAACGATGTCCGAGACCGCTATCGAAACTACGTTATTTGCGGCGGTATCGAACGTTGGCAGAAGTGGACAGAGGAAGAGGAGCGGGAATTAGTCGAGCATGTCGTTGGCTCACTACGACGGATTCAGAGGATCCCCGGGAACCGCAACAAGGAGCCTTTATCGCTGATCAACTGGCAGTCTATCAGCGAACTGATGGGCCACAGGCGCAGTCGTCTCCAGTGTATGAAAAAGTTCAAGAAGCTCAACGTGGAAGTGGGTCCTCGGGATGTTTTGCAATCTTCACAAGCCGACTCGAAGGTCACCTGGGCACTGGAGAAGGCTCGCAAGCAGATCCGGGAAATGCCACCCGAGGCCAAGTACGAATTAGTCAGCGCGATCCTAGCTGGAGCGGCCGGCCGCGACCAAGACATCAGATGGTCGAAGCTTGTCGACGTGCCGTTTCGCCGAAAATGGGCCAGGCCAACGCTCAAGCTGCTGTGGCATCGCCTGAAGCAACAGGTTCCAGGCTACGAGGGGAAGACGGTTAGAGACTGCGCCCGCTGGCTGCTCGAGGATGCCGAGGCCAACAACCCACGCGACGCCCGGTTCCTCGATGGTGGACACGCGGATGGCGATTCGGAGGATGAATCGATGGTTGTTGACCCTCCGAAGAAGACGGTCGGTCGACGAGCAAAGAAAGCCAAGAATCGCAGTGAGGAGATGGTGGTTGATTCTGGCGGCTCGGACGACGACGATGAAACCCGAGTGACGAACCTCGATTCTCCTTCTGCTCAACAGCAGCCTTCCTCGGCGGCGGCGTCACAGCGAACTACCCCGTTCGCGGTCTGCTCCCCGGAGGGTTCTCCCCAGACGTCTCCGTCATTGCCACCCGCGGTATCCCAAGACAAGTTTAGGCTGGCACCGACCGAGACTGGAGGCGTTAAGCCTAGCCCGGCTAAGAGGCGGATTAGGCTTTCCGGCGGCAAGTCGGCACGGCAGCGTTCCATGGAGGAAGATGGTGGTTCGCCTGAACGCATGGGCTCTCAGTACGCAGCGGCGGAGGATATACCGGATCGTCTCAAGGAGAAGAGGGAATCAGCCAGGCGACGGATCTCTTCGGGCAGCCGACTTCGATCCACGGCATCGCTTCAGCCAGAGTCGGTGCAGAACAGCGATGTGGACGAAGACATGCCGCCGATTCACGTGCCGCCCCCGACGCAGACGCAGACCCGCAAGCGCAACATGTTCAAGCTATCTCAGGGGAACTGGGCCAGGAAGACGGGAGCAAGCGTGCTGCCGGGCGAGGCGATTGAATCAATGGAAGGCACTGACAGACACACTGCTCAGGGGGATGTTGACATGGCGGCGTCTACACCGGTTGGGAAGCCGCGTGAGGCGAAGCGCCGACGCATGAACAGGGAAGTTGCAGAGTCACCAGCTTAGAAGGCTGCCGGGGCACTGCGGAGCAAGCAGCGCGGGCTGAAATTTTTAAAGCTACAGCTACGCAATAGACGTGAGGGAAAGTGAAGCATCGCATCGCCTAGGCGTAGCGGGGGATGAATGAGCGCAGCGAGTGCCGAGCCTTGCATGTTCAGTTAGGATGCTGCTACCTATGTAATCTTGGGCCACCCGGCGTTCGGCAGACGGTACGGAGGACGGGACCACCGGTTTTTCGGGGCACGACGGGGCCACGTGGGGACTCGGGCATGTCGTCATGGTATATTTGTTCTATGTACGGATACTCGGTATTGTATCGTAGCACAGTTTTGTACAACGAGTCGCTTGCGACTCTATTGAGAGGCTGCAGCTTATGTTTTCCTTTCTTTCTTTTTCGTCTTGTTTTTTTCTTCTAATTTTTTTTTTCTTTTTTTCCTTGGGCGGCATGAATAATAGTATCGTCACGAAAGAGTTTACGGCTCGCATGCATGTCATCTTTGGTGAACATTGATGAACGTTTACGTCACGGATCATGACTCGTTGAGCCGGTGGGCATAACGAGGGTCTGAGATTTTTTTAGTGTTTTTTATTTTCCCTCCCCTTCCTGCTGGAGGGTGTGTGTCGTCATAGGTTGCCGAGGACGAGTGACGCATCGGCCATTGGAAGGGGATTGGTGGTTTATCTCCGATGGCTGTCGCAAACACGGCCCGTTTTTTATCGGCCGCCGTAGGGCTGTTACGTGAAGAATTCTTGCGCCGTTCCACCGTCACACCGTGCCTCCCGTTTGTGAGAAAGAGCGAGGAAGCGCATAATGGCGGGGAGGGAGATGGGAGGCCCGGAGCTTCTGGCGCGGAAAGAATGGGGGATGATGGGTCTTTTTTAATTTTGCAGGACCCAGAAGAAGATGAGAAAGGCGTTGCACAATGAGGAGGGATAGAGAGCATGGGGAATAAATGCGGATGGGAGACACGCTAACGACACTCGTTGGACCCGGTGTTGTGGGAGAGTTGATCCAGGACCGACGTCATCCGCCGAGGTCTGAGAGGACCCCGTCGGTGTGCATAGGCCAGGCCATCCTGGGGAACAGGAGAGGAGGAGGAGGAGGAGGAGGAGGAGGAGGAAGACGTCAGATCATGGGGTTCGCGGGATCTGGTGCGGCGATGGCTTCGTTTTGCCCGTGGGGGCAGACGGAGCGACGGTCTGTGAGAGCGTGGCGTCACCGGACGGGGGACACGTGTAGGTAGATGCGCATCAGCGAACATGCATGGCATGGGGGGTGAGGTTCGGTGGCCGTTGTGCTAGAGGTGAGTTTATCCATTTACATACATTGTAGGTGTGTAGAGTGTGAGAGGCGTGTCTGATGCGCAAAGCGCGTAGTGGGGTTGGGAGAATGAAAATGGCCAAGAGAGAGACATAGAGAGGAGAGAGAGAGAGAAAACGACGGAAAGCACCCGATCAGTCCACCGGGGGCACGCACGCGCAAAAGCGGGCCGGAGGAATCTCGGTGGAGGGCCGCTCATCCGCTCGCGGCGTGGCCGTGGCCGCACTTCGGGCCCTTTGGGATGGGAAATAGGGGGACCCGGTCTTTCCAGGGGGGGGGGGGCGTACAGAGACACCTACTACCTACCTATATCCGTACGGATACAGGTGAGGCGAACATGCGGTGCCCGGACCCGCACTCGAGATGCACGGCCGAGAATTTGCGCGATGGGCTCAAGTCCAGGAATCGCATGCTGTTCCCCGCCCTGCGGTTTATTTGTGCTGCTCTCATCTTGGTCCCTGATCTGATGCATCATCGGCCGATGTTCAACAGTGGTGGTGATGACGGTTCCTGCTGGACGGAAGGGAGGGCCGTTTTGCCTCAGGGTTCGAACAAGCCACGAGTTGGCCAGCCACACACACACACACACACACTCCAGGCTGATGCGAGGCTTGTTTTAGGTCACAGCTCAAAACTGGTTCGAGGTAGGGGGGGTTCTCGATCTCGGCCAAATCCACCGCCAGGGAGATGACTATCGTCACCTTCATCATCTCGCAGGCCCCTTCTCCTCACGCGCACGCTGGAGGGAAGGGAGAGGGGAGAAGAAGAGAGAAGGGGAGGAAAAGGAACAAAACGAGTAAGAGCCGATGAAAAAATCTCGTCGTTTCTTCCGGCGCCCCCTTTTTTTCTTCTTCTTTTCTTCTCTCCTCCGCGGGCTCCTCCACGGGCTCCTCCCTATTCCCACTTCTCATTGACCTCTTTGTCAAGGTATGGTCGTCCTCGTGTCGGCGAGTTGCTCGTCTTGTCGGCCCTATTCTTCCTCTCCCCTCCTTCTCTCCGAGTCTCAGGGGAAAGTTGGCGATGGGTCCTGGTGGCCGAGTCTCGGTCTTTTTCTGGACTCGCATGAGGAGGGGAGGGGCCGGTGAGGCAGGCGCGGTCGGTGTCGCGAGTGCGTTGAAGTACCTTAGATGGGTGGAGGTCGCACGTTAATGCAATCATGTACGGATACTATCCCTACATAGTAGGCTGTTGGTACGTTGCCACCTTGTCATGAAGCTCGATGTTCGATGCTCGATAACTGCAACGACAAGGAAAGCTTGAACCTCAGTCGCCATGTTTTTCCGTGTTGCTTGGGCAGGTTTTCAGCCTCTTCTCTCTTTCCACCCCCTCCTGATCTGATGATATCAAGCCACACTTGTCTCCGGCTCGCTAGCTGGTTGGGTACGGCATGCGAGTGCCGGGCCGAAAAGGCAGGCAGGGGGGCAAGGGTCTGCTGCAGGGACAGGGGGAGTGGGATAACAAGAGGATACAACGTACGGATATTGGTGTATCTACCTAGGCAGATGGGTAGTGTACGCTACCTACTACCTACCTGAGTTTACACATGTCGGTAGGAAGTTCGCAAAGTATCCGCAAGATGGAAAACAAGACAATGATGCAGGGTAGGCAGTGGACAGGGGGGCTACTCTATGTTCGGACCTTGGCAATCTGGCCTAGGAATGCAGACGTTGGTTATTGCATGCATGCGTGCAGGATGAGTCTGACGACCTGATGTACATATAAACAGCGGCGTCGCCGTCGTTGTTGTCGCTGTCGTCGTTGTCGTCGCATAATGGGACGATGGGGGAAGTCGACCTGCATTCGAGAAGTGATGATGAAGCCATCGTGACGAGAAGAGAGGGACAGGATGGGCAGACGCCAGATACCTAGGTAGAGCAGACGGCCGAGGCGTAACGCCGAGCACCAGAACGAACGGGTGGTCGTACCTATGCCATGACACATCTGCTGCCATGGCACATCTGCCATGGCAGATAATACGGCATGGCATGCATGGCATGGACGGGCAGATGCCGACCGTGCGGTGGAGATGCGAGGCGGAATCATACTTGGGGGTCCCTTTGTTGATTCTTTCTCTCTAAAAGATTTTCCCCTTTCCGCCTTCCAATGCCTTCTCTCGCGTCGCCTGGCGCTTACAGCCGGATTGCCCCTCCGTCGGTTTGTTTCCGGACGCGACTGACTTTCCCATGCTGCACAATCACATCAATCCCGAAAGAATGGAAGAGGCACCGCGGCACAGGGAACCTGACTCTCTGCCGCAAGTGGTGGCATTCTTGAATTTGCATTTTGCCTTGTTATCGAACCAGCATTTCTTTCTTCTTTCCTAAAAAAAAAACCAAAAAAAAAAAACCACTGCTCTGCTCTTTGCAGACACCCCCAACCGGGGTGGGGGGCGGGTTCAGGGGTCGGGACGTTGGTAGAGCTGATAACCTGGATTTCAAACCTTGACGTCAGTCGGAGGCTTCGGGATCTCCACCATCCCATGCATGGACGGATGGCTCTACTGTACTAGGTATACGGACATGTACTGTAGGATCTGTAGGTAATCGTACGCCTACCTAGTACAAGTATGCTACTCCACGTGACCTACCTAGTTGGTGGTATCATTCACGCACCACCCAGATGGCATGACTAAGCTTAAGGACCCGACTTGGATGGCCACTTCACCCACCCGGGAGCCTCAACCCAAGTCCGGCCCCTCTTAGTGGCCGAGCATTGGACCGAAAAAAAGCATGATGGGTGTTCAACGTCAATCAACGCCCCCCCCCCGGTCCGGAGGCACTCGGTGCAATGTACCTTGATTACCCTGCGGCCCGGAAAAAAAGCTATGGCCAGACCCGCCGTGATGTCCTCCACCCGCCGCCCATCGTCTTCGCCGACGTCCAGAAGAAGGTTTCCTGTCCCTGAGAAGCACACATACACACACACACGCACACGTCGATCGACACGACCCAAACACATGTCACCGCCATCCCGCAATGGCGGAACCTCTTCCTATCCCACGCCCATGACCAATGGATCTGGGCCAGAACCAGCCCATCACCCACAATCTCTCTCCCCATCCGCAGGCGTCCCGCATACGAGCAAGCTTCGCCCGCACTTTTCCTGCGTCTCCCACGGGCCCCCGACTTTGTCCGTTTGATGATGTGTGGGTTGGCGTCGGGTCGGTCTTTGTGCGCGCGGGCTGTTCGATGGCGGGGCTTCTTCCCAATTTTTTCTGCTTGGTCAGAGACGTGTGAGTGATCACGAGGACATGGGGGAAAGAAGGGGAAAAAAGGGTAACCCGTTTTTTTCCCATCCATCTGACTGTCAAGTGTGGGAACATTACACTCGTTCACGCGCGGAGGCGAACGGGGATATACGGGGAAAAGAAAAGGAGACAGAGACGGGGTGAGGAACCCGTCAGGCACGTCTTTCCACTCTCAACCCACAATGGAAGTCGCCTAGAACTGGGTTGGCCTGCTTATTCCTTCCTTCCCTACAGATGGATACGGACACTTGCTCGATTTCCAACTACGGAAAGAGCGTCCCATCCGTTGCGTTGCCTGACTGATCTTGCCATTTCCACCCGCGTGACCTACCACGCGCATGCCCTTCGTGCCTTCTACGTCTTCAATACATAAAGAAAACTTCGTCTCCTTCCGTTTGCCCTCCTGCTCCTTCCTCCATCCCATCCCACATTATCCCACATTAATCAGGGTTTTAAACTCGACCACCCACCCCTATCCTTCCATCCTTCCATCCTTCCATCCTCCCTTCCTCCCTTCCTCCCTTCCTCACCTTCGACTTCCTCACCTTCGACTTCCATCTCTCTCCTCCTCCTCCCCCCCCTCCTCCTCCACCAAGGAAGAACAACAACTTTCAACTCTTAACGAAGCACATTTATCCATCTGCTGCTCACAGCATCCACCCTCCCCGGGACTGTCTCCCCCCAAAAAAACAACAGCAAAAGATACCCCCGTCAACAGCTGCCCAGCATGCGGTTCCCCAAGCCCGGAAGCAAGGGCGTCGAGCACCAGGACCGCCCTGATCCCGATGCCCACTCGGATTCCGCCTCCGTCGACCCCGTCACCGAGCAGAAGGTCACCTTCGCCGCCTGCTTCCTCGGTCTCGTTGCCAGTATCGGTGGTTTCATGTTCGGATATGTCAGGTATGTCTTACCCCCACGTTTGTTTGCCCGTCCGTCCCTTCCCGCTGCCTGCCTGTCTCCAAGCCGAGACCCGCGCGCCTGTCTCGGTCGCTCTCGCTTCGTTCCCAAATTCGACGTCCGTTTTGCTAACCTTCCGTCGCCTCCAGTGGTCAGATCTCCGGTTTCTTCCTTATGGAAGACTTTATGCAGCGCTTCGGTGAAGCCCAGGGCGACACGTACGTCTTCAGCGCCGCTCGCCAGGGTACCATCGTCGGCCTTCTCTGCATCGGCTGCCTCGTTGGCGCTCTTACCGCTGGTAAGCTTGCCGACACTCTCGGCCGTCGCCTGACCATCTCGCTCTTCGCTTTCTTCTCTTGCATCGGTATCGTCATCGAGATCTCCTCCACCGACAAGTGGTACCAGTTCGCCATCGGCCGCCTCGTTAACGGTGTCGGTATCGGTGCCCTCTCCGTCGTCGTCCCCATGTACCAGTCCGAGTCTACCCCCGCCATCGTTCGCGGTGTCATTATCTCGACCTACCAGCTCTTCATCACCCTCGGTATCTGGCTCGCCGAGCTTGTCAACTATGCCACCCACGACAAGGTCGGCTCTGCTTCCTGGCGCATCCCCAACGGCCTCGGCTTCGCCTGGGCCCTTATTCTCGGGGGCGGAATCCTCTTCTTGCCCGAGTCCCCTCGTTTCGCCTTCCGCCAAGGTCGCGAGGACGAGGCCCGCCGCAACATCGCCAAGCTTGCCGGCGTCGAGCCCAACGCCAGATCCGTCAACGCTCAGATCGACGACATTCGCGCCAAGGTGGCCGAGGAGAGCGCTGGTGCCGACACCAGCATCTGGGAAATCTTCACCGGCCCCCGCATGCTTTACCGCACCCTTCTCGGAGTTGTCCTGCAGGCCGGCCAGCAGCTGACCGGCGCCAACTTCTTCTTCTACTTCGGCACCACCGTCTTCTCCGCCACCGGCCTCAGCAACAGCTACGTCACCCAGCTCATTCTCGGCTCCGTCAACGTTGCCTGCACTTTCGGTGGCTTGGTCGTCGTCAAGAAGTCTGGCCGTCGCATCGCCCTCATTGTCGGTGCCCTGTGGATGATGATGTGCTTCTTCGTCTACGCCTTTGTCGGCCACTTCGCCCTCGACAAGTCCCACCCCGAGAACTCCCCCGTTGCCGGAGCCGTTCTCGTCGCCTTCTCCTGCTTGTTCATCGCCGGCTTCGCCACAACCTGGGGTCCCCTCGTCTGGGCTGTTGTCGCCGAGCTGTACCCTGCCCGCTACCGCGCTCCCGCCATGGCTCTCGCCACCGCCTCCAACTGGCTCTGGAACTTGTATGTCGCACCACTCCCTCCTCTTGTCACCGTATTTTCCTCTAACACGTCCCAGCCTCATGTCCTTCTTCACTCGCTACATCACCGATGCCATCGACTACCTCTACGGCCTCGTCTTCGCCGGATGCTGTGCTGCCCTCGCCGTCATCGTCTTCTTCTTCGTCATCGAGTCCAAGGACCGCACCCTCGAGGAGATCGACACCATGTACGTTCAGCACGTCAACCCCATCACCTCGGCAAAGTGGCGCGGCGAGTCCCGCAAGGCCCACGAGTCGGGCAGCGAGGCCGAGAAGGCTGAAAACACCGTCTAAGCGCCTCGCCCATCTGGATACAACTTCTTCGAACCCTGTCGCATCATTCAGCAGACATCACATTCAGCATGCGTAAACCGCATGCACCCACCAATGGCCCCTTGGGCCAAGACTTGTATCATACAACCTTCATTGCGATGGCGTTGGGCGGCATTCTGTATTCTTAAGAAAAGAGTTGTTTATGAGGAATGAGAATTAATTAATCGATTAACAAATGAACTTTTACTGAAGACTGCTTATGATCCGAAACGTGAAGTTGGCTGTGAACTTCTGTGCTGATTGCATGTCTTTGCATATTATAGTGTTACTGTATGTCTACCTCGCGCCTGAACAGCACCATGGCGCGGTATCAAGGAACAGAGCACTTTCAACGTTTATGCCATCCCATCCTCAGCATCGAGACAATGGCTTTGTACGCCGGCTTCTGCTTGTAGTCCTCGTCGAACAAGAGCGGCTGGTTTTCGCCCTTCCAAGAATCCTATCATCAAGCACGGGTCAGAAGGTCAGTTTTCTCTTTCTTTTTTTCTTTTCTTTGTCCTAGTCTCGCACGATGGAGGTGACAAAATGACTGAAGAATCAACCAGAAGAGGAAGGGGGGGTATCTTCTCTCACCTTGTCGCTGATGCCCCAGACCGTGATGCCCACGCACTTGGGGACGTTGAGGCACGCGGCCACGACGGTGGCGTAGTCGTCGGGCGGGGCGGTGTCGATGTCGAGCTCGGTGATGGCGACCTCGGAGACGCCGCTGGACGCGAGCATCTCCAGCGCGCCCTCGATTTCCCCAGCCATGCCCGGCACCAGGTGCGTCTGAGAACCTGTATATCCCAAAACATGGTTCATTAGCCAACTCGTCTGTCCCGAATTGGGAGGCCAGGCCATAGAGCCCCTCCCCACTCTCCCTCTCTTTCCCTCCCCAACCTTACCTATGCCGTCGATGGGAATGCCCTCGCCGATCCACTGGTTGACCTTGTTGACCACGGCCGTCACCTTGTCCCACCACGCCACGTCGAGGTTGTACTCGTTGATGTAGAGCATTGCGCCGGGGTCTGCGGCCCTCGCCGCGCGGAAGGCGATGCCGATGTATTCCTCTCCCAGCACGTCCGAGAACACGTTGCTCCGGAGGGTGCCGTCGTCGTTAAAGGGCTCGTTGACGACGTCCTGTTTTTCATGGTGTTGGCCGGGAAAGAAATGTGGAGGGGGGGGGGGGGTTCAAAGTAAAACCAATCATCCTCGCCACCGACGGGGTGTAACAACTAACCCAGGATCGGACTTTGCCCTTGAAATATCCCACCACGGTCGTGATGTGCGTCTCGATGACCTCGGTGAGGGTCTCCGCGTCCGTGATCTCGGCCACCCAGTCGGGCACCGTGCGGTACCACAGGAGCGTGTGGCCGCGGACCACCTTGTCGCCGTTGCCGCGGGCCCAGTCGACGAGGTAGTCGGCGTTGTCAAAGTTGAAGACGCCGGGGACGGGCTGGGTCTCGTTCCACTTCATCGAGTACTCGGGCGTCACCTGGCCAAAGTTCCTGCCGATGATCTCGGCCGTGCGGCCCTTCTGGAGGATGCCGTTGTCGGTCGAGGCCCCGAAGTAGAGCTTGCCGTACTTCTGGAAGAGACTGTCGACGCTGCTCGTCGGGCGGTTCCCGGGCACGTCGTAGTAGTAGGAGGATGGGTCTTCGGCCGGGAGGGCGAGGACGGCCAGCGGCGCCAGGACGGCGGGGAGTGAGAACTTCATTGTGAGGGGGCTAGAGCGAGCATGCCGAGACGAGAGGAAGGAAGGCGGGGGAGGGATTCGAAAGGGACGCCGGAATGCGTTTTTATGTACACATGTGCGTTCGTCTTGCGGACTAACGACTGTTGTCCATGACTGCTTTTCATTGAGACAAGAAGCTGGAGGCCTCGAAGGGAGGGGGGAGGGGCATTCAGCTCCCTACTTCAGCTCTTGGCAAATGCTGGCGGGCTCGCCATAAACACGGCTTCATCTCTCCAAACACCCAGGGGAAAGAAAGAGGAGGGAAAGCGCCGGCTTTGCGCTGCCGGTGACGGCGAACACGGGTGTTTCGGTTCGTCGGATTGGGGCTAGACGTGAATTTGGGACGTGGGCTCCCCCAACCCATTTGCCGCGGGCATGCAGCAATCTTTAACCGCAGCCATTCGAGCCCGCCGATCACTCGCTCCAGCCGGGTCTATTTATGGTAGTCAACATTCTTTCGGCGACCCTGTCTCAGGAATCGTAAATCTGTTCAAAAACAAACCGCGGCCGCCGCCACAAGGGATGGCGTTCCAGGGAGCCCACGCGGTCCGAGTGGTGGGAATCCCGGATCGGATATTCCTTGCTTATGAGGTCGCAGAATTCCTTCATCCGAGACCAACAATGCAGTTGATATCCAGCCCCTCGGTGTTGCCTTCATCGTTGCGCGGAGCTCGGCTCTGTCGTCACGGAGTGGCGGCCGGATCTGCTGCCCCGCACACCGCTGGCCCGGAGTGACTTCTTCACGCCCCCCAGGCCCCCCCGTTCTTCGGAGCTTCTCGGACGAAAATAATCAGCAACATGATCCAGATAGGGGATGCGACAAATTCCATTGATTTTCCTGCCGTACCCCAAGGGCCTTTTCACCTGTGTGCGAGTAAATATAGGTACCTAGGAGAGCGTTGATTCATATTCAGATGAGGCGTTTATTTGAATGATATCGATTCTGTCACCTGTGGCTCATTCATCACCTTTTTTAAGCCGCAGCTGACAATGGCCTTTTTTTTGAGAATCGACACAAATACCCTACCCCCGTGATGGACCTTGCAAAGAAATTCCTCGCAATGCAACCCCCTCAAAATGGGCTGGGCTGACCTGCGTCTCCTGGGCCTTCGCAGCGGCTTGCGAGAAGAACTTAGTGTCGTGAACTGTGGGAAAGATTCAGCTATGCATCGAGTAAGGCCACGATGCCACTCAAGGTCAGCTCTGACCTGGATCATATCATTACATCATTGGTATCAAGAATCATGAATCCCCTTCCCCCCCCCAAATCTCTCCGTCTGTGCGTTCAACTCGTTATCTCCCCTTGCTTCCGTCAATCACTTCTCCGAGTCCTTCCTGACTCTGCGGAAAAGCTTTCCGAAGAACTTCTTCCTGCTGCCCTCGGTAGTAGGCTTCCCGTTGACTCCGCCCTTATCGATTTTCTCCCTGGCCGACGCGGGAGCGGGTGCGGCGTTCTCTAAGAGGAAGGTTTTCAGGCCGATCGCCTCGTCGCTGCCATTGTCCTCACTGGAGTCCGTCAATCTCCGCTGCCTGAGCTCGTTCATGGATGCTACCTTGCCTAATAGACGGGATGGGGAAGGCGTGGGTGTGGACGGGGTGACAGGCGCGCCTCTCTGGGGACTCGCGGTCGACTCTGGGGGGCAGTGCTTGCCTGGTATTGTGAGAGCATCTAGAAGTGTGGGTTGTCAGCTTTCTTGATCGTCGTCTGCGGAATCAGTACTCACTCTGGCGCGGAGACATGGTTGTCATAGAGGCTGCAGGGCGAACAGTGCGCTTCGGAATCGAGAAGTCGGAAATGGTGACGTCTCCGTCGGTCCAGATGACTCTTGGCGGCGGGTAGGGGTCATAGAAGTCGGTCGTGGACACAGTGGCAGGAGGCGCCGGCGCTTGAGTGACGGCTACAGCAGGAGTGATGATTGACGTGCGAGAAGCGGCGGAAGCACGAGAGGAAGACGGTCCAGAGACGTAGTCAGGCTCAACGGGCTTGCGAAGGGGAGCATCCAACTGGGCTTTCTTCTTCTGGGGAACAGGAGGCAGCGGTTTATTGGGCGGCGGATAGATGGGCGGCGACCACGGGACCGGCTTGGGCAAACGCAGCGGTCGGGGCAAACGACGCGTGGGCGTACCGATGTCGTCTTTCTTTTCGGCAGCTTTCGATTGCGCGGCGAGGGCGGCGGTTCGGGGCGACAGCACCCCCTCCATCTCGCGATCGACTTCAGCACTAACATCCGTGATGAGGGTCGAAGCTGAACGGACGACAGTGTCTGTGCTGGCGCCCGAGCTGGTGCGATCGCCGGCAGGCGTTGTACTTGCCGGACTCGGAGACTTCATCTCGCTGATTTTCAGCGGCTTCGGGTAGCAGTGAGAGACCGGGATGTAGGGAAGATCGTTGACAGGTCTGCGCCTACGGACCTGGAGAGACGGAAGATTTGTGTTGAGAGACTCGATTGCTTTGGTGACGGCGTCGTTCTGCGGCGAGTTTGGTCGCTTGGGTAGACGATGCTGGCGAGAGAGGCCAGTAGAATTGACAGAAGGCGAAGTGTTCGAGAGAAGAATGCCCCGGGATGGTGACGGGCTCCCGACGGTTGAATCTTTGGCTGGCTGTCGAGAGATGTTGTTCTTTTGATGAAGAGGATTTGAAGGCGCCCTGGGTAAAGGCCTCATGAGGCGAGAGCTACGCACATGTTTCCTGGTGGTGGAGCGTCCAGGCTGTGAGGTGGGAGCAGAGACTAAGGGTAGGGAACCACGAGAGGTGGATGTCGAAATGGAGGTGCGCGACTGGGAGCCATTGCTTGTATGCGAGTCGATAGAGTGGCGGTTGTGCTGGTCCGCAATAGAGTCATTGACCGGAGTTGACGCCGTACTGACAAAACTGGAAGGTGCTTGAGATTGGCGGCCGTTGCCATTGTCATGAAGTTGCTCACTTGAAGCGTAACTGTAAGCAGACAGGGTGTTGGGGATGTATGCAAGCGGTGGAAGAGCAGGTGAAGGGCGCAAGGTTTCCGCCTTTGAAAGAGGGACATCAGAAGAAAGGTTCTCCTGTTGAGGCGGGGCCAGGCCCTCTTGTCCATCCTCATCGGCAGCGCACGCCTGCAACATGAAGCCAAAGGGCGTATGGCAATGCCCAGCCACAGGATGGTGGACAACGGTGATGACACTGTCTTGTGAGTAAACTGAGGAGGTGTCTGAGAAGTCAGCTCCGTCATGAGTTTCCGAAGTCGCCTTGTCAGTCAGCTGTTGGGTTTTAGCATCGTCCAATGTATTGTAAGTGCCTGACATCTGTGTAACATGAGGAGGTGCAAAGGTTTGGGTCTGTGCTGACGCAGGAGAGCTGGTGAGGGGAGAGACTGGCGCAGGAGGCAAGTCATTGCATTCACTGTTGCAGGGAGAGATGTTGTCCTCGTCTCTTCCGACTGCGAAGTTGGGTGCGTTAGGACCAATGATGGTGCGGCAAGAAAGTGTAGAGTCAGGCCGGGACAAATGAAGTTCTGCCGGACACTGTGAGACCCTCACATCTGTGGTTTCTTCAGAGGGCACCCAAAAGGTTTGATGCGCTTCCCGCTTGGTTGCAAGAGTAGGCATTGCACTGACATTTTGTCGTAACAACGCAGCTGAAGAGCAGCGTTGTAATACAGTATTCTTAGGACTGTTGGCTGGGTGGTTGTTGCCTCGAGACAGTTGTTTAGATACACGAGAATTAGCAAGGGTAGCAGTGACAGTGCTTGTAGGAGGTGTTGCACTAGCAGCCCTTTCACTAGCCGTGAGATAACTCTGTCTCGGAAGCGATTCGTCGTGGAAAGAATATGGCGGATCAGACTGATAAGGAAGAGGCTTTGTGCACTTACTCTCACTGCCTATGTGAACAGCGACAAAGAGGCCGTTGTTCTGGCTGGGGATAGAAGCCGCTGGGTCTTCGAGCAGCGTCTCGGTTGACTGCAATAGGTCATGGGCCTCGGTTGCTGCAGGTTGATCAAGGGTGAAGCTGTCAATTGACAAACCGCGCCTATGGGTTGGGGTCGTAGGAGAATGAGAGTTGCGAAGGAAGCCAGCTGGCAAAAGGGGAGACGACGGAGTGAGTTTCAAGGGAAGAGGCGCAAGCAAGCAAGTCTTTGAGTTACTTCCATTGGCAGCTGATGCCGATTTTAAAAAGTCGGACTTCTTCCAGTCCTTGCCATTGTCTGGCAAAAAGCCTCTCTGGATACCTTTGGGAATGTGTGGAAGCAAGAGGAACTCTTTGTATTCCGCTGTCCAGGTCCAGACCAAAGCCGGCTTGGACATGGCGCACTCTACTCCCTCTTTGTCTGCCCTTGCCTTGGCAATGAGATACTGGCGAGCATATTCCATGGGAGACAAGCGTGGTGAAGCCAGCCGAAATTTTGGAGGCGCTTCGTTTCTGCCCGAGTAGACGGAGGGATGCTGGGGCTGGAGTAGATAGACGGGGAGGTTCGACGACATGGATGAGGAGATCAAGTTCGAAGGGCTGCGCACAGGCACGCCGTAGGGTGAGCTTCTCTCGCCGTTGGCTGCCCCCCCACGTTGGATCATGACCTGGCTGAAATCCGCGCCTACACGTCTCATCTCTTCAGGGACAACAGGGTCAGATATTTGAGACTTATCGATGCCCGTGCTTCGCTTGGCTCGCAGCTTGGTCGCGCTGGGGACGGATCGAAGAGGTGTCTTGGGACGAAGAGAGCTGCTGGATCTCGTGGGACGAAGGAGTGCTCCGGGGGCATATTCTGTCGGCGTCGCAGGTGGCAAACCGAACTGGTCAAGCAACTCCTTGAGTGTAGGGAGCTCAGGCACTTCCTTCTCGACCTCGGAGGCAGCAACATAGTTGGCAAAGGACTTGACCTTGTGGAGGATGTTGGATGGTGTTCGCGGCCGCTCGGATGGTGTGTGAGGCTTTGAGGGCGTCTTTGCGTCCTTGGCGATGCCGAAAGCCTTGTTCTTATCCGCCTCTTGTTCATCTTCCGGGTCGCTGTCCCACGTGTATGTTGGGGCTCCGTTATCAATTTTAGCGGGCAGGATGAGGCCGTAGAGAGCAAGTTGATGTTTCTCCCAACCCTTTTCCAGCTCAATATGCTGGACCAGAGGGTGCTCGTGGAACTTGGTCCTTGACAGATCGTCTGAGCATTCCAAGACAGGCGGCTCGTCAAAGTCGCATGTCAGTATGCGACCGTCAGACTTTGCTCCAGATATCTCGCGACCAGGGCATCCCGCAAGCAGAGGGGTTGGGAGAGGCGGCAGAGGCGCGCTTTCGACGGTAGCCGTTGGAGAAGGAGTCTCATCAGTCGGTCGAGAGACGTCGATGGGCGTTGGTCGAGGATGGGATCGTCGTAGAATGCCCGAGAAGGGTGTAGACCGACCTGATTCGCTTGATTCTTTGCTTGAAGTCCGGAACCGTGAACGAACGGTAGAGGGCACTCGATGAACTTGGTTTGGGGTCTGTGGAGGTGTGTTGTCAGAGTGCGTTTGGCGGGACACAGGTCGAGAACCCTTTCCACTGTTGGTCTTTGGCCTGAAAGCCATCTTGGATTTTTTTTTTCTGGGAGCGAGCTTCCAATAACAAAAGATGAAAGGTAAGGGGTTTGGTGAGTAGACTGAAATGCTATGGTGAGGTGGAGCAGATATCTGAAGTGAAGCAACAATCCAAGGCAAGATGGGACCAAGCAATTTTTCCAAGAACAGCGGATGAAACGCTGGAGGATTGTAAGCATATGAGAGAACTGATAAAGTTAGTATTAAAAATTAAACCTGCGGGTGTTGTATAGTACCTCAAGACTCAGAGAACCGAGTCGATGAATACTCGATCTTGCTAGGAGTAAGGATGATTGAGTAATGAAATCCAAGGGGCCGAACCGCCAAAGTAACGTCAAGACGGATAGTCCTTTGACGTGAGGGTGACTTGAAGGGAGAAAGAAAATCAACTGACTATGTGGTGGGAAGGTGTGTTGGGTCGAGCAGCTGGGAAGGAACAACAATGAGGCTGTTGCACGTGACGTGATGTGACTCTTGGTGATGTTCGGTAACGTGAGCTGAGAGTGCAGGAAGCCACAGATCCAGGCATTGGGAGTACTAAACAAGAGATAACTAAGAAAAGCAATTGATTGGAAGGAGGGCAGCCACTTGACACACCTGGAAGGGGATTCCATATACGGTTATGTATCGACACTGGGGGCATTCGAGTTGTTGCGCTGGTATCCAAATCAGCACATATTGACCCAACACCTTTAGCCATGTTTGACGACGACACATAGTATGATGTGCTCCAACACTATTCATACGAGATAGAAGGGGAATGGAGCCTAAAACCTGCCATTCTCATCCTAGCATCAGGCCAATGGCGTTCACATTAAGAGTGGCAATGAGGTCTTGTTATATCGAGAGGCTTGAACTGGTGGAAGAGAAACATTAGGTATGATTGGGAAGCTCTCTACATTGTCACGGGTTGGAAATAATTATGGCAATATCTGATCATATATCAAAGACATTTACGATTGATACGAATGGTAGGAATCGGGGCCCTCATGTGGCTCGAGACGTGCGTTGACCCAAAGACACGGACACACAAGGAGCGATTCAATAAGAGAATTTAGAGCTTGAGAAGCCAGGGGCCGGTGTCATCGTCAGTTAGTTGAGCATGCCAGATTTGTCAGTGGAGAAACAGTATTGATGTTGATTGTAGGTCCATCGCAGAGCCCAACCAAGCAACGAACGGCAGTTGGCTTGTGTGAGTGTCGAACGGTCGTGAGTGTCGAACGGTCGTGAGGTCCAAGACATATGGTAGGGGGCAAGAAAGGGTTGAATAGTATCATTCCAGGTAGCATGGCACTGCAGAGCCGAGTCCTATGCGGAGGGGCGGATTGGGTTGAAGCCATCGCGGGGTTATCATCGCAAGTCGTTGTCAGCGTTTATCGGTCGTCGGGCGTGACACGGACCCGCAACAACCTGAAGCTGGAACTTCGTGTGCGGGGTGGGGTGTCCCAACGTACCTACCGTACTACGCGCAAGTCATTAACCAATGGACGCGACACCAGCCACATGGAATTCCCCCTCGATGGGAGGCTAGTGTATATAGTAGGTAGGTGCTATAGGTAGGGGCTTACGCCACAAGCCAGCCGAGATGCGCTCATTGAGCTCAGCCAGATAGACAGGGGCACTGCCAAGGAATTTAAAATACCTACGGATACTTTTGCTGGCAGGTACTACGTAGGTGTTCCCAATCCGTTCTTTCCTTTGGTGCTGTAGTGAGTGGGTGGCCTCTGCTCCTGCCTCCAAAGTCGGACACCGACGACGTTTGGTTCATTGTCTTGCGTGTGTTCTTTCCTTACTTGACTCAATTCAATTCCTGTTTTGGGCTGTGGCCCGTTCCTACCTTGATCAAAAAGTCTCGCACTCGGCTTGCTTTTGTCTCCTTCTCTTCTCTCACTCTCGTTCCCCAGCCAAACAAAGTCAAAATACGGATACCTTTTTAACATTACCAGCCGCCTTCCCGAGCTCTCGCTTCGCTTCGCCTCGCGTCTGCCTGCCACCCCTTCCCATCCTTCTTCGAACACTCACGAGCCCGCAGCAGGCCCTGCAGATGCTCATTGCTCATCAACCATGGCATTGCTGACCAAGGGTGGTCGGCTCATGCTGCCGCGACCCTCCCCAACGACGTCGACCCGGTGGATCGGAACGCATGACCGCCGTGGTCCTTGGCCGCTGCTGTCAGCAACGGCAAACACGGCATCGACACCCTCAGCGCGGCCATCGTCGCTGGCCTGGACGCCCGCCCTTCGCTTCTCCACACATCCGTCAAGGCGGTCCGGTATGTTCGGTTGCGCATGTCTTTCCTTCTCAATTGATCCCCAATGCCCTCGACCCATCCGATTGGTGCGCTGTTTCCCCACGCCTTGCCTAGTTCCCCGTCAGGTTGCATGAACCAGACCCGACACGTGCGGCACCGCGAGGCTGGGCGTGAGATTCTCGCGCTTTGCAGATGCTGCCGACAGGGATCTGTGGTGCCAATGAACCCGGAACTGCAGGCCAACGTGCAGCTTGTCAGCTTGCGCAGAGCCGTGTCTTGAGGGCTGGAGTACCTGAAGCTGTGATTGATGCTGCTGGGCCACATCAACGACGAGCATGATGTTGAAGCGCCCCGGAATAAGGCCTTCATGTTGACCCCTCGGCAAGAATCGGCATATTGCGAGAGCTGCGCATAAGCCATGCTCTCCTCTCGGCATGCTAGGCCACCCGCCACCTGGCATGGCAGGGTGAAGCCATTGCAAGTCTTGGAATGAACCTGGCTGAACTGGGACCCATCGCGACTCAGGCATGATGTTGGGCGCACTCGGCCCTCGTGTCCTGGTCAGCTCATAACCCTCTTACGGGACGTTTCTTCACCAGACGACATCATCGCGAGGGCCTCGGGTCCCTCCATGCATGCAAAATATCTCATCTACCTCCAACTCTGTTCATCTCATCACCATATTCAAACATCGTGAACGTGAACGTGGCTGACCCCCTCCTGCAGACCGAGGACAGTCTAGCTCCGGACCGGAGCCCGCTCCCAGATTCCAAGATGCTGGCGACAGCCTCCCCAAGAAGATGCTCGAGTCCGCAGCGACTTCCTTCGCCTCGATAGTCGTCCTCGCCGCCGGCTTCGCAATAGCAGGCTACGCCTACCACAAGACGTACAAGCGCATCGTCCTGAAGAAGATGACGCGCGCCTTCACCCCCGGTGACCCCGTCCTCGAGCTCGCCGCCATCGGCAAGGAGGTGCCGCAGACGTCCGCCGAGGCTGACGACCGCTGGGTGCAGCGGCCGGAGCAGTCGCGTATCGACAGGATCGTAGACGGTTCCGAGGTCGGCCATTACTTTTTGATCCTGGGCGAGAAGGGCACGGGCAAGAGCAGCATGCTGATCGAGGCCATGCGCAAGATTGACGGCGACGGCGTCGCCATGTTCGAGGCCCACGCAGACCTGGAGATTGTGCGCATCCGTCTCGGCAAGGCCCTCGACTTCGAGTTCCATGAGGACTACATCGGCGGCTACTTCAGCGAGCGCGGACCCCGCGACACCACGGCCCTACTCGACATCGAACGCGCCCTCAACAAGCTCGAGAAGGTGGCCATTGTCAACCGCGCCACGCGCAAGAAGCCGCTGGTGGTCATCATCAACCAGATGCACCTGATCCGCGACGACGACGACGGCAAGGACCTCATCGAGCTTCTCCAGCAGCGCGCCGAGCAGTGGGCGGCCTCGAACCTCGTGACCATGGTCTTCAACACGGACGACTACTGGGTGTACGAGCGGTTCAAGCAGCTAGCCACGAGGATGGAGGTCATGTCGGTACGCGACCTGCCCAAGCGTCAGGCCATCGCGGCGCTCGCCAAGTACCGCGTCAAGTACTTCAACGAGAAGCCGAGCCAGACGAAGCTGGAGGAGGTGTACGACCTCGTCGGCGGCAGGCTGTCGTTCCTGAACCGCGCCGCCAAGAGTCGTGATATGATTGCTACGTGCAAGGCCATCTGCCAAGTCGAGAAGACGTGGTTCCTCAACCAGTGCTGGATCCTCGGGTCCGAGATGGACGACGACGTGATGGACCAGCAGAAGTGGGCGGTATGTGTGACTCCTGAACCCAACCCGATACCCCTTCCGCAGGCGGTCCTCAAGTAGGCGTCGCAATCGTGGGAGCGGGAATGCCAACTAACAACCGTCAGGCTGCCGCCATGGTTCTCGCGCAGGCGCTCGTAGACAGCGAAGAGGACATGGAGCTCTGGGACGAAGTCAAGGGCCACGTGCTGCCCTCGTTCCCGATGCACAAGGCGCAGGAGATCATGACGCGGGCCGACTTCATCCGCAACATGGACCGGCTCAACCTCTTCACGATTTCCGCCGACGCCGAGGTGCGCGCCTCGTCGGTGCCCATGCACCGCGCCTTTCAGGAGATTTGTGCCGAGAAGGGCTTCAGGGAGCACCTGGAGAAGACGATCCAGCGTATCGCCGACATCGAGTCGCTCGGCCGCACGCGCGAGTTGGTGGCCAAGGATCTCGTCCTGGGCGGCAAGTACGAGATCCTCCGCGAGGGCAGGAACGGGGTTACGGTCAAGCTTGTCGGGGATGAGGACGATGACTAGGGGAGGCACACCAGTACTACTGCTACGACGTCCAAGACCCGGTTGCATGTATGAGGGGACAATGACGGTATCCTCGCGTCTCGCTTCTTGCATAGTGCTTGACCCAACGCCGAATTGGGCCCGGGGCTTTGTCGGTGAGAGAGAAGCTGAGGCGGAGGATGGGGGTGGGAACCCTCCCTCCACGATGAGATAAGGGACATGCAAGATCAGATTCGGAGTGGGGGATCACCCTTCCCGTTTCCCTATTTTTTCTTTCTTTTTTCCCCCTTCGATGATACGCTTGGTTTCATTTAGCTTGGCCACTGCTGCTGAGAACCAGGGGGGGGGGACACCATGAAGATGGGGCATAGCCACTGCGTGGATATGTCTACCTATTGGCGGCTGACCTGGAGCTGCTCACATGACACGAGGCAGGATCAAAGCTTGGAGAAGAAGGAGGCATTAGGCGAAGATGGGATGACGTGTGCTTGACAGATACATGTCGACCACCATGGCTGTACGATTGTAAGGATTGCGCTGCTCTTTTTAATAAGTGTTATAAACTGCGTGGCTGAGGGGGAGAGCGATTGCGAGCTGGGATACCTACTCCGTTTCGCCTCACTTTCTGGGTCTCAAAAGTGTAAAGATAGAAAACGGGGTGGAGAGAGGAGAGAGGATCTCTGAGAGTAGAAGGGGGGGGGGGGGGGGGGGGCTGCTGCCAGCTTCAGGTGATGTTACCCTCCATCCTTGATGTACGATCGATCGATAATTCCCAGCAAATCAAAGCTTGTTTCCCTTGTAACCGTTCGTTTTCCGAGTGTCATCAGGTGCCTGCCATCTCGCGCCAGACGGCGTGATTTCCCGCCCTGTCCCTTGTCGAGGTTGATATCGCACTCGGTTATTGGTATAGGCACGAGCATCCATAGCATAGTACATTGTACTCCGTATATCCGTACATCTATCTGGCGAGGGCCGTTTCCTTTGTTGCGTCTTTTACGGAGTACGGATACTTGGTCTTTTTATTTGTTGCGTCGCCGCCGCCCACATCCTCCACCGCTGCCCATCCATCCGCGTCTCTCTATTCGTGCCGCCGCCCCCAGTCTGCTACCGACCTTCCCGAACCCGCAGGGAAGCGCCGAGTCCCCCCTCTCTCCCCCCCATTCCGGCCGATTTCCGCAGTAGATCGATCCCCCGTTAATGCCATCTTCCTTTTTTTTTTCTTTTTCTTTTCTTCTTCTTTCTTTCTTTTTTTCTGCTTCGGTGACATCTTTGGCAGGGGCCGACCCTGAGACGACATGAAGAGCTAATGCGCCCCGCATTTTCTCTCTCTCTCTCTTTCTCTCTCTTGCCCACTCGTCTCATTTCATATCCCTTCGTCGTCAGCGCAGTCGTCGTCTCCAGCATCTACACGTGTAAGTTGTGGAGGCAAGAAAAAGAGAGAGAGAAAAAAAGCACAACATTCACCTGCCGCTCACACCGCTGCGGGAACTCAAGGAGGGGCCCAAAAAACGCAATGTACAACACCATCAACGCCCCTCCCCCCCTCGTTCTCCGTGCACGGATGATGGCGACAGTCTGCGAGGCAGGGATACATCGTGTCCGTTCCCATGCGACCGACACACAGACAAGAACGCGCACGCCGCCAGATGGTCTGTAGACGATCAGAGATTTGGGGGGGGGGGGGGGGGGGGGCACTCGCCAAGCCCGTTCCATCGGGTTACACTTCCTGCATACGTGCACCAGTGCTGCGCCGAGGCCGACGAGACACAGGCGGGCCAGGCATACAAGTAAATATACAGTACACACGCCAAGGGGGGGGCCGTCCAGCTAGGTAGTTCAGTCAACCTGCTGCAGCATACTACGTAGTATGTAGATAGTCCGTAGGTAGTTAAACTACGCTGTAACATAGAGGCAGAACGCTCGTGCATGGCCGCCCCCATCGCAGTCGTATGGCCGAAATAGTGACAGGGGAGGGGCCATCCTGTCTTTCGGCCAAAATGGTTCTGAAGAGGGGTCCGCTGCGGACCCTCCCTCCTTTTACAGTCCAAGTTTGGACTCCTCTCGCTAAACAGTAGATAGATGATCGGGTTGTCCCCATCTCCCTGCAGAATCTCCCCAGTGGTCCGAACCCACAGTTGATCCCCCTCCCCCCTCATCCCCGAAGCGAAGCCATCGGCAAAGAAGTACCCGATGTACCGCTTTGTATCCCTCCCCTCCCTCCCTCTCTCTCTCTCTCCTCTCTCACGGCGCCGCTGCATGTACGCCAAAGCCAAAAATGCAACGCAAAGTGGTGTTTGAAAAAAGGAAGAAGGGAGAGAGAGCGCGGGCGACAAATACAGCCTCTCATGGCGGCCTAAGGCAGATAGATAGGGATCTTCGCTGCACCTGTCGTCGCTTTCGTCCAGCCGTACAGTACGTGGGATGTGACAGCTCGTGATGACCAACCAAAGTCGTACGAAGGGGGGGGGGTATATCCGGTGCATGGCAGCGGGTTTGCTCAGCGAGAGAGATACTTCCCACCCCCCTCCTCCCCAGCGAAAGAGTACATGGTAAGAATTTCCCAGAGCAAGCTTACCCAAGTCAACCACTATCCGTACTCTGACGACGTTGCCGGTTTGCAGCGATGTTCCCAAACAGTCGCCGCAACCCCCTCCTCTCCCTCGGACGAACTTATGCTTCGTGCAGCGGCTGGAAACGTACGCGGACGGGTTCGACGGATGAACGGGCTCGCTCACCCAGCCTCCTGAAAGGTTATCCGTACGCTCGAGTGCGAGCCGATCAAAATATAAAGCAGCCTATATGTAATATATCGCAGCGTGAGGAGAGAGGCGCAACCAGCGCGGCATGTATTGTGTTGCGACCATACCTCTCGAACCAAAATAATTGTCTGCCGGAAATGACAAGACTTTCTAAGATACATCCTATGCTTTCCCCGTGATCATGCCCCCCCCCCCCCCCCTTCCCCCTTCCCTCTCCCCGAGATCTTCTCGCTGGGAAAGCAGATCAGATCATGCCCAGGTTTGCTAGTAATCAAATCGGACGCTGTCCAAGGCCTCCCAATCCCGAGACGTCCCGTTCCCTGTCTGCCCCAATTACCCGAAAAAGCATGGACGAGCCACGCGCAAAAACCCAACCCGCCCGAGTAAAGCAAGAAACGCCGCAAATATGAGTATCGAGTTGCATAGAGAAAAAGAAAGAAAGTAAAATAAAGGGGTGGGGGGTTGAAAAAAACAAAGACAACAAGACCACCTGCACATCCCTCTCAACCGCAAGCTGTGCCCATTCCATGCTGTTGTGTTGTGGAACATCACACCCCGGCCCGAACCCCGAAGGCCTTCATCCGAGATGTCCTCTCCCTCGTGCCCAGACTGCTGCTGCGCTTTCGTATGCGTGCAAGCAAGAAAGAAGCCCCCCCCCCTTTGGCACATGTCGTTGCCTTCGTTACAAATCCCGTCCGAGAACTCCAACAAGACGACTGCCAGCCCGGGTAGACAGTAGAAAACATGAATAATAAACCAAAGACAAGAATACAACACGCGGATTTACCCGACGGAAAAGCAAAAAAGAACAAGAAACAGAAGAAGAAAAGAAAAAATGGTTACGATGCCGAAAAAAAAAAGACGGTATCAGCAGATGAAGGGCCGCGAGCTCCCGCCCCCCCTCTGAACAGCTCACGTGCACAGAAAGTCGAGGCCGAGTCTCCTGGCCACGCTTTGCCAGTCCCAAACGGATAGCCAGTCGCCGGCATCCATCAGGTGCCAGACTTCTTCGAGCACCTCGAGTGCCCGGTCGCAGTTGCGGAGACCAGTGTAGCCCCGGACCGACCGGATAATGGCGCGGAGCCGCTCCTGCTGCGCCGGGTCAAAGCACGTGGTGCCAATCACCACGCTTGGCATCAACAAGAGCGTCAGCGCGGGATCTGATGGCTTGAAGCCCTCCATGATGGCCAGAGACTCCTCGACCGTAGAGGTGATGCGGTTGTCGTGCTGCAGAGGACGGCGGATCGGGGGCGGAGACGCCGGCCGTTGTTCGTCAATGACGGCGCAGCTCGAGGACCCGGCGTCGGACTCGTGCATCGAGCTCGTCCTCGACGGGCCCCTAGAACTGGGCTCGCGCTTGAGCTGCATCGACGACGGGAAACCGCCCGCCGTAGTGGGGCGGAGGCCGGGAGACGAGGCGCAGCTCGTGGCGGTAGAAGGTCGAGAGATTTGCGAATGGCGGCGGGACGAAGACGACGAAATGGACGTCGCTACAGACGTCGCCACGGAGAAGACGGACGGGCGTCTCTGGGGGGACGTAGGTGGGTAAATGGTGCGGAATAGATGAAGGAACATCATGTGCTTGTAGACCAGGCCAACCCGGTGCCGGCTATCGCCCGGCGGCCAGGCCGGCATCCATTGTTCGATGGCCTCCTGGATCTCCTGTGCCTGGTATAGGATGTGATACGTCACCACCGTTTCGGAGCCTTTGTAGATGTTCTCCCTGATCGTATTCCGTATCGTTGTAATGTGGCAAAGATAGTGGAACAGGCCGTCGGCGACGCCAATGAGCCTCGGTGAATCGAGAGGAACCAGAGAAGTCCAGTCTGCCGAGGCCAGGCGAGGGTAATTACTTGTGGGGTGCCACAAGAGCTCATCTGCGTAGATGTGATACTGGAAGAACTCGGTGATGAAGGCCAAGAAGATGGGATCCTCGGGGGGCGACTCCTGGATAAGTCGCTTGTAGCCACCCAGGTGGACTCGGTGAGCGCCGTGCGGTTCGCCCTCGATCAGTGTGGTGACGACTAGGCAGAGGATCTGGGCGTAACGCGCGGAAAGGATCGTCGTCCCGTCGGCCCCGTCGTCCTCCTCGGCGCGGTTCATGTCGGCGTACAGCGTCTTCATTGCTTGCTCTTCGTGATACGCCGACCTTTCCTGCAGGGCCTCGCGGTTGGTCGTCGGGTTCTTCTCCAGGAGTTTTGCGCCGTACGGCGTGTCAAAGTCGATATGTTTACTGCTCATGGCGAGAATGGAGTGCATGACGCCCTGGTGGAGGTTTGCCAAAGGCAGGATAATGTCTTTGAAGGCGTTCCTGGCCTCCCCCTCGACTGTGAGGACATTGCTGAGATGGACTCCGTAATGCCGCCAAAAGATTTTGTCCTCGACCGTGTCGACGCCGTTGAACAGTGGTTGCATGGTGAAGACGAGGGACTCCTCGTCTACGGTGTGATCTTTGAGTTACTGGTCAGATAATACACGCACGGCACGCACCAAGTCGAGAGGAGGCAGAGAGGGTAACTCACCGGTTGTCGCCTTTTCTTTGCCGCTTCTCCATAGTTTCTTCTCCTGATAACCCTCGCACACGACGGCATTCTTCTCGCAGTTCATACCTATCACAAGAGCCGGGTTAGGTGCGCCCCTACTTCGTACCTCGAACATTGGACCTACATCTCGGCTTTGCCTCGTCGCACTTCTTCTTTCGTCTTCGGCAGGTGATACACCCTGTTTTAGAACGGCCTTTGGTGACCTTGCTCGGGTTAATGATGGGCGCCACGGGATGTTTGCGAGGTCGTCCACGGGGGCGTTTCTGTTTCGGCTGGGTTGTGGATGCGATCAGAGATGCTTGTGCTGGCGTCAAGGGTGCCTCCTTCAGACCGTCGAGATTGAAATCGTCGTCCATGGGCTCGAGTTTGGGTACGGTGAGGATGTCATCCGAGTCCTGTTCCCACACAATATCATTGTCAGCGTCGCCCCCGTCACAGGTCTCGGCGTGGCCGGTGCTCCAGGAGTCAGTGCAAGACGAGGAGGATGCGGAGTGTACCATTGTCGGAGCGCAGGATGGATCCATGTTTGCGATGTCCATGCCGGTACTGACGGGAGACAAGGGGCCAGCGTGAGATTGAGAC
The DNA here is from genome assembly GCF_000149035.1 of Colletotrichum graminicola M1.001. NCBI lineage: Eukaryota > Fungi > Ascomycota > Sordariomycetes > Glomerellales > Glomerellaceae > Colletotrichum > Colletotrichum graminicola. The sequence goes on from NW_007361051.1 coordinate 34,385, forward strand.
TGAGGGTGAGAGAAGTTGGTGGACGTCATCCAAGCGGCTGCTGCTTGGGAAGCGGGCGAGTGCGGTAGGAGCATATCGTCTTGAATGTTATCGTCGTGCATATTGTCGTCGTGCATGTTGTCGTCTGATGAGTTGCTGCGATTATCCGACCACGAAAGATCCCCTTCGTCTGACATGGTTGATAAGACAGTGAGTTCCATGGCTCGTCAATAGCGAGACCATGCCACTAGGGAAGGGTCAAAATGGAGGTTGATGTGCCCGACCCTAAAGATACAAGTCGGGGAAGAACAAGTGGCGGCGCGCTGGGGGTTTCGACAGTTGTTGGGCTGTCGATCAGATATCAAAGGCGGGAGGAAGCCATGGGGCGGAATGCCAACGAGGTCGAAGTGGGGCAACGGACGGCAACAGCAAGCCTTCTTGAGGACAAGTAGTCGTGGCCTTTAGTCAGACTGAAATAAAGGTCGATGGAGGAGAGAGAGAGAGAGAGAGAGAGAGAGAGAGAGTTATTGAGAAGATTAAGACTGACTGCGAGGGGCGGCTCAAGAAGGAGAAAAGGGTAGATCGACGGAGAGCCGACGCGGAATGGAGGGGCTAAGATGGGTGGATAGATGATCTCTGGGTCTTATTTGGAAAGCAGCTTGGCCGTCGACGCCAAGTGGGGAGGGACGGAGGGTCGTTGGACGGCAGAACATGGGGCCCGGCGGCTTCGAGGGGCGGGATATCTCTGCAGATAGCAGCGCTGCCAGTGGGCAGGACGTCGGGACATCGACAAGGTTTAGAGGCGAGAGCGAGCGAAGACGTGCAGAGAATCGATGCTCTTCCCATGTGCATGCACTAAGAGGTCCCCTAGCATCTTAGTGTAGCTCCCCACATGCAAGGTGTACATGGGAGGGAACACTACCTACTTGCAAATGGGGGGAGTCTGGTTTCCCATACGATCATGGGCGGTGCATGGGGCGGATACGGACGGATGGCTGTGTGGGATGGATGGGATGCGAGTTAAGGTCTCACGTCGTACCGAGTATGCCAAGACCAGATGAGAGAGATAGAGAGAGGCATGCTTGATGCTGGTAAGGTCGGGGCCTCCTCTCGCACCTCCGCCCCCAGAGAACACAGCACCTAGTAGTAACACCGTGGGTTTCCCGTGGTGTGCCGTGGGTGTATCCGTACCGTGGGCCAGACGATGGCGAAGATAGAGCCCGGTAGCTGTCGTATATCGAAAAATAAGAGCAGGGCCACGACGGAGTTGCTGTCCGCTGGGCTGCCGTCCATGGTGGATGGCATGTGGGTTTTGTCTCTTCTCGGCATTGTCTATCCACTCTTGGTGATGGTGCGGTCAGTTTGATTTTTTTTCACCATGGCAGTTACGAATGAGGAGACCAGCGGAAGACAGACCAGACCAGACCAGACCAGACCAGACCGGGCAAAGACGCTGAGTACTCGGTATGTGTGGTGCATCTTGCCGTTGTCCCTGTTTGCTCCTCTCTCTGTCTCTCTCTCTCTCTCTCTCTTTCTTGTTCTTACACACACACACACATCCATCTTCCCTGGTCCTCCTCGTCTTCCTCCTCCTCCACACCCCTTGACTCTTCTGGGGCCCTACCCATCAGCCCTGGTCGCTGCTAGCGTAGTGTGGCCGAACACCCCTGCCCGTCCAAGTGAAGTACTCTCAAGTACTGAAAGTCACTAACCGCGCAGGACAGCATCCCCACGATGGCTTAGAGTATTCTAATTCGCCATCGTAGGATTTTCGGTGGTGATGTATTAACAAGGGCCAACTTGGAAAGAAAAGGAAGGGAAAAAAAAAAACGTATGGACTGTGCGCACACCCTCGAAAGCAAGCCGCGCTTGATAACAGTGTCGCGGCGTGGAGACTACACCACGACGGAAATGTGAGCACTCCAACCGTAGGGTGGGAGTAAGAAAGATGGCTTGGTGAGAGGACTGGACAGTGAAAGGCCCGTGTTCGTCAGAATCGACGATGACCAAACGCAGAGATGAGCAAGCGGCCGATCGCCCGGCGGCGACTCATGAGTCGTGCTCCGGGCAAAAGCGGACGGGCCTGTGGCCAGGAGCAGAATGAAGCTGTTGCGCCAACGCGCAGGGGTAGGCGGATGGACTGGTGGTGCGGCGTCGTCTTTCAAATGAGCGAGTGTACTGTAGGTAAAGAGGCCAGGCCGGGACTGTGCCAGACAGACAAGGATGATGGGAAATCGCGTCGTATTTTGTCGAGAATAGTGTGGAGGACAGGAGGGGAGTTATGGCGGAACCCGGAGATGGGCAACGGGGCTTCAGCGCCATCGCATCGTCCTTTGTCCATGAATGGTTGTTGCTCATGCTCGAATGGACGAGTCACCAATCAAACGGTTCGGCTCACGGTAGTTCGGCTTGCCCCATACACGGCCTCCGTTTTTGGGGAGGGGGGCAGACGGCGAGTCAACGTTGGTCGGTACTTGGTCTTGGCCGTTGGAACAGCGGTGCGCCCACGGAGGTCGACTGTACCATGATATCATGGTGGGTAGAGGGACAGAGGGGGTCTTGCTTATTAGGCCTGTCAGTGCATATGCAGGAGGCTACATTGGGAGAAACGGCTGCCTCTAGGTTTGATTCTGACCTTAGTCAAGAGACGGACAGCAACCTCTCGGCGAATTAGCACAAGCCAATCCATGTACCTGGCCAGGCTGGTGTTGCGAGTGAAAAAGTTGGACGATGGGTGGGTGGGATGGTGCCGCATAGGGTGTGCGCTGGACGGGCGGTGGACCTCGAGCCGCAGCGTCCGTAGACATGTGTTTTTCCTGCCTCGTCGTGCCAACTGCCGCGTCGCACATGAAATGAGGGAGAAGAGGGAAAAAAGGGAAATCGGAAGGGGAGGGGGGGTTCGTGAGGGCGATGATCTGACCCTTCCTACGAAGCATGGTAGGGACCAACCACGGCAGGGCGAGCACCTAGGGGATTTAGTTGGAGTAAGTGTCGCAAGTACCTGGTCTCTGCAGGACTGATTCAAACCTTTGGGCAGAGACACATGGCCGGCATGGTGGAGTTGCGCGCTGCGTAGGTAAGGTGAGGGAGTGAGTGGTGCATCGCGATGAGAGCAATTCCCATCTGACTGGTTGAGTTGAGGGCAGGATTCGCCTCAATGAAACCTGAAACTTTGCCGGGATGGATTCTCTGCTTTTTGTTGCTTCTTCCACCTTTCCCACTACGCTGTCACCGCGTCGTGCCGAGTTGTCTGCAATGCGAAGGCGGTGCGCTGGGCTGGGCTGCATTTGCAGTGCCTCTCGTGCGAGCGGGCCGGGGCTTGGGACTGGGAGTCATTGACATGGTCGTCATCGTTGTTGTTGTCGTCGTCGTCGTCGTCGCCGCCGCCGCCGGTATGACGCTACCACGGCATGTTTTGACGGACTACTAGCAGAGCGGCGTCTCGTATCCCTCCCTCCTCTCGCCTCACATGTTTGGGCGGCCGATGGAGAGAAGCCGGCTTGATACGGTTTGCGGGGGGGGGGGGGGGGGTCGACCTGTCGGGCGGCGGTCAGTTCGATTAGGGCGAGGATCTAGCATATGCCGCCGTGTTGGGCGGCGGTGGCTGTCAATACTGGAGTGAGCGAGCTCGGACGACACGACGGGCTGACCTGCATAGTTAGTTGCAAAAAGACAGTTCAGGAGAGGCCACTGGCATGAATGACTGACCTGCCCTGCCCTAGCGGATCGATGCTCTGCGCTGTGCTGCACCTCCGAAGCCTAGTGACCGGTCAATGATCCGAATCGCTGCTGCTCTGGTACATACAGTGAGTGGCGCCTTGGACTGTCACCCGGTCTGTTCCCGAGGGAGAAGCAGAGAGAGGATAGCGAATGGGGGGCTTGATTCGGCATGTTCCATCGCGGTGTACCGCAATGCGTCTTGGCTTGAGTGAGGCAACGAGGAAACATGGGCGACGGGCAAGGGATTTCACTCTGTGTTTCTCTCCTTGTCTCTCTCTCTCTCTCTCTCTCTCTCTCTCTCTCGCTCTCGCTCTCGCGTCCCACCTTGGCCCATTCACTCTCGATCCTTCCACCAAACTTCCATTCTCATGATACATGCCTTCCTTCCTCGCTTGCTTCCTCATCATCCCAGACAGCGGGGGAGGTGCATCGTGTCCACACCTTCCACATGCCTGCCCGCCCACTAACCAACCAACCAACCAACCGACTGACGGACTGTGCGTCCCAAGCAGCACAGCACAGCAGGAAATAGAGAAAAAAAAAGATGGAAGGAATGAAGGAAGGAACCTTGATGAACAGCCCTTCCTGTCGGCCCACATGTGCCGTGGTTACCGGCAGGTACATTACCTACCAACGGGTTGGTCGCCCAGGTAATTAGTACCCAAGCGATCTGCAACTTTGCGGCAGTGGCACATGAGAGAGGCAGCAGGACCTACTTGATTGCGCACCATCTTAACGTGCGTGATCCCGTCCTGTCAAGCAAGGCAGGGACGACGTCAAGCCTTTCCGTCGATGCCAGTGACCGTTCCACGGTGCACTGTGCGCCCAACGGGCTCGGCTGCTACCTACCTTAGTCCACATCATTAAACTTTTTGGACGCTTTAATAGCATACGACCCACTGTCAGCCGCTGTAGAGAGTGGGGGGGCCCGCTGACAGCCAGCAACAGATAAGCCGCTAAGCCCGAGGAAGGGAAGGGAGTGCCCCCTGCGCACTGTACTGTGGAGATGCCGCTACCTGCCTGCCTGCTTACCTGGTCCTGCCTGCCCCGTCTTGCCTGTCAGTGACCCACACTACCCTGCCACCTGCCTACCCTTAGTACCCTTGGTTCCGTTCTCTCCCATCCCATACCTAGGCAACTAGGTACTTCACTTGTTCATCTATCCTGCCTTCCCTTTTTCCCGAGCTAAGTATCCGTATTCGTACATCGTAAATAGGTAGGTACGCAAAACTGGTCCAAATGACAAGAACCTACCCACCTCGACGGTTGAGGTAGGTGCGGTACATATACGTACCTAACTATCGTGGTATTCTATTGAGTCAGCCCTGACAGTTCCTGCCCTAGGCTACCTGCTTTCGGGTCTTGCCCCGACGGAGAACACTCCGTTCCGTACCTGACTCTCCGAGAACAGAGACACGGCGAGCCTTCTCAAATCTTGCATCTTTGATCAATATTTCGCCCCGTATTCCTACCTGCTGCTCTTAGGCTGTCTGACCCTTCCTTGCACTAGGTACCTAGGTAGAACCGCCGTGCTCGGAAATCGTGGCATAGACCCCCCCTCCTTCCTCCCCATACGAGAGACGTCTGTCTGCCTGCCTGCCACACGTGTTCGTGTACACTCCAAGTACCACTCATCCATCCATCCATCTCCGCTAGTTGCCCATTCGAGCTATCCATTCGAAAGGCGTCGACCACTACACACACACACACACACACACACACACTACCGTCCCTCCATCCGTCCGCCCGTCCCCCGTTGTCGTTGTCAAACCGATGGACTTTGCATAGGTATCCTTCGGACCCGGAGCCCGCCCAGACAACATGCCGAGTGTCCCGTTCCTTTTTTACGTCATTGTCTGCTTCCTTCACGCCTCGCTTTCGTCCTCGGCTCCCGTTTTGATCGACGGCCATCGTCCAAGTCTCTATGCTCCCAAGACGGAGAGACTGACTGCGTCTAGGAATACTTCCGGCAAATGTCGGACCGGATGAGTCTTGTGTCATGTTGGGGGGTAGGATCGCATGAATCCGCCAATGGCCCCCTCCATGCATGCACGAATATTGTTGACGATGGGTAACACCAGCCGTTGAAGTTGGGTTTCAAACTCGGACTGAACCCGCTCTTCACGAGGTTGCCACAGTTTCAAGCCTCGGCGGATTATGACAGCGTCCAGACGTCTTTGGCTGCAATTCTGCAAGCCTCCAGCAGAAGCAGCGCCATTGCCTCATGTACTCCGATCCGAACCGCCTGGCTCGCCTTTTGCCGCCTGTTGCCGATCCGGCAGATCTCGGTCTCTTTGGGAACCATATTCAGCCAGCAATACGATTAGTCACTTCCACGGTTGCTCAGGTCACCAAGCCTGGGATGCCTTACCCAGTCGACCATCTTAACGATACATGATTATTGTGAATACATTGCCCGCTCAAGCCGGCAACAGCCTCGTGCTGTTTACTTTCCACCCGAAGTCTTCGTTCGGGGGGAGGACAGGCCTGCTTGCGACGGCGTTACACGGCTTGACTCTGGCGCGTTGCTTTTGGTGATCCACTCACTGATTACCTAGCTACCAGAAAGACCACTGTTGTGCCATGGATCTTGACCAAGGTTGAGGTTGGCCTTCCCCAGAGTTGCGCAGGAAATGAAATCTAGCATACCGTCTATAGTGGATAGGTAAACCCCATCTTCGCCTGTGTCAAGTGAAGCCAAACTTGGCATGTCTTGCGACTCGTTGGTCTCGATAATTGAGGCGGCGGTCCAAGCAGTGCCAGTGTACGGATACTATCCGCTATCGGCAAAAACGCTCACGTTGGACGGCATGATGCGCCGAGCCGTTTGTTCTGGAGTCCAAGCGGGGAGGGGTCTTATCCGTAGTGGTGCTCCCTGAGCTTGAGCCCCTATCCGGCTCCCCCCACGCTGGTGTTATTGAAGTTTGCTCGCATATCGACTGTTGGGACCAATCTGACAAATATCCATAAGCATTCCATTGCATCCGTATACTGAGCGTGATCACTAGAATTTCCGTGAGTGCCGTTTTCCGACACGTTGGTGCGTCGCAGCCGTCCTCGTTGACCAAGCTGCGAGGAGCGAGAACCCCAATGCCCCTGGCCATGGGATAAGGCTCGACGACATTCGTTTCCCATCCACTAGACCCCCCCGCTAGTCGTTTCTGCTTGCGAAGCTAATAAATGCCCGTCGCGGTTGCGAACATAGGGCCCGTATTCCACAGCCTAACAACTGCAACTCATGGACCGCCCCCCCCCCGTTCCAGGACGGGTCATGCTCACAAGCGTCACATAGCTCTACGCGCCGCCTAGGGGTTGCTCCCAGAGTGATCAACAGGTATGGCGCTGAGCCGACTGGGCCTGTAAGCTTATCATCATTTGCGAGCAACATATTTGGCCGGAGGTTATAGCAATCGAATGTGGTATTGAATCTTTCCGATATTCAGACCTGGTTCGCAGCCGCAGCCATCTTCATAATCAACCACAGTTGGAATAATATTGTGAAGGTCTATGCATCTCCCGACGCTCAAGATCCCAAATTACATCCCGAACTACTACGATCGAGGTCCGCTAAGTATATATATATATATATATGTATATATACTCCGTATATATACCAGCGTCCCAGCGCCACATCTGGCGCTGGGACAGAGGGCGTGCAGTATTTACTTATTCGTCTTGGGGATGAGACTTGTGGCTGAGACATGCATGCAGCTCTTGCTGGAGGAGGGCCACTTGACTGGCCTCCAGGCATCCCCCGCCCAGTGGTAACCCGATAGCGTGCTGTCGGGTTGCCCAACATGGCATTCCAGCGCGTCGGAGTCCATGCCCGGCAAGGCATGCTCGACTTCGACTGAAAGCCAAAGGCTCATCCTCATGATGTCCATCTCATATTGGTGGCGGGCTTCTCAGGGACGACGTGGGTTGAAACCACATATCGCCCTCCCAACTCTGCGCTCCACAGCCTCTCGTCATATATTTCATGTCCCTTTCTATTACAAGAGGTGAACTGCGCCGAGGCATAATGAAGCGACGCCAATCGCATCATCCCTGATTGTGGTTAGGGACAGTGACCAGCGGTTCGTCAAGTTGACCATTGCATTTTCTTGTTGACCGTTAACGTGACGGGAGAAGGGGATCCGTGCCAACCAACGTCCTAGCACCCCCCCGACAAACAGTGAGTCCGACCGTCCGGGGGGGAGGTTTGGCCCGTCGTTCGATCTGGCTATTCCCCTTCACCATTTTGACTTTCGAGACGGTGCGTGCCGTCAACGGCTGGTCTCCACAAGTATTGGATCACCATTAGCGTACCCGCCCGTCCGTTCGCCTGTCAACCTGAACATCGCTCGGTATGGATCATAGTTGATTACTTTGCTTGCTCCAAGTTTCGCTTTCCAATTTTGTGCTTTCTCCGATATTACTACAACCGTGGCGTTCCAAGGCTAAGCTGCAGGGCCAGCCAGCGTTACAGTTGGTGCAACGAGGGGCCGTTTGTGCACCCAACCCGCAGCAAATGTTATTGATTTATCCCTCTTCGGGGGGGCGGCACAGTGGACTTGGAAATTGTCTTGATTCATGGTACCTTCATGGTATTACTTTCTACCCTTGCCCCTTGCACTGCCTTCTCCTATCCAATCAAACCATCTGTATTGTCGAGATGGCGCACAGGATGTCCTGCCGACCTGCCGATAGGACTCAAATGCCGCTTTTCCTAGCTGCTCAACTTCGGGGATCCAGTTCGGTAGGGGGTATTCCAGCTTCGGGGGGGGGGTATCCGGCCAGTGGATCGAAGTTCGGGGGAGGGTAAAAAGACCTCCGTAGGCTTATTTAGGCTTAGCGTAGAGTGTGAAGAGTGCAAGAGTCCTAGGTATAGACTCAGCATATGCTCAGCATATCCTTTATAATATAGCACTTACCTTCTATAACTATAGAGGACTTAGTTATTTTAGTTTTTACTAAATCCTCTATAGTTATAAGAGGTAAGTACTATATTCTAAGGTATAGACTTAGCATATGCTTAACATATCCTTTAGAATATAGCACTCACCTTCTATAACTATAGAAGACTTAGCTACTTTAGTTCTTACTAAGTCTTCTATAGTTATAGAAGGTAAGCGCTATATTTTAAAGGATATGCTGAGTATATGCTAGGATTATTTTAGTTACCTTTTTTTAATTTACACTGTGACTAGGGTTTTAACCCCCTTCCGAACTTTTGCCCCACAGGCCGGATACCCCCCCCCGAAGTTGAAATACCCCCTACCGAACTGTGCACCCCTCAACTTCTAGTATCTCCCCTGGCCTTAGTTGTTGGCCACGCTTGAGCTTCAAGTATATTGTTGCAAAGGTTTTGCAAGCTTCTTATATCTAGGCCCTGTTCCGGGTTCTTCCAAGATCGTCCTAGTATCAGAAGGCTGCTATCAGGCACATGATGACTGCTAGATCTTTATGCCCTAGCAAGACGTCGAGGATAAAAAAACTTAGCAGCCTATGGAGCTGCAGGCGATGGAAGGCGCATATACTGTTCTACCTAGCTGGTCTTGGATAAATTGTTAGGGATTGATTGTAACTACAAATGTTGATCTCGATAGGGGTATAGTTAGCCAGGAGGGCTGTTCCAGCTGAGGTCGTCATCTTGAATGTAGGGATTGTTAAGATGGGAGGATGGTTAGATGCAGCAGTTAAAGCTAGTCAGCTCACGCCAGGGGCTTATTGTACCTCTATTCAGTAACCTCTATAAATTAGTGAGCAATAAGGGTAGATGTATGATTTTATCAGCAACCTCATGATGTGTCGAGTACCGAGCATGGTACCTTTCTGGTGTCTTTTTCCCACCGTGTATGGTCACTATTGTGTACCTATGCGACCTAACGAGAGACCGCTTTGCATCTGTACCTCTGTTATTGATCCATCATCCCGCAGGGCTCACATAATCATCATTGCCTCCTGTGTCCCTATATGGACCAAAAGAAGACTGCCAAACACAGAACACATACGCAAGCTGTTGGACAGCCCTCACCTCAGTCAGACTCGCAAGCGGAACTACACTATCCCATCTTACACGATGGAACACCACTTTTACTGTCGTCAACCCTAGATCCATGGTCCAGTGGCAGTACCCTGGGCTATGCCTGTCATGAATAAGACAGCCTAACTTCAGAACTCTTAGCGTGGAGGTTTGTATAGCAATTGCAAGTACGGAGTACTTGAGGGTACTTTACATAGTACACGACCCCCACCAACAATCGCATGATGCAGCCCTCGTGGATTCATTGGTGCGCATTCGATTCGTTTGCGACTCACCTTCCTTGCCCTTGGGGCATTTTGTGACTGGACTTGACCTGTGGGGTTCTATCCCTCATTCCTGCTCAGCAGGACTCTTAACCATGGTTCGCTGTTCGGCCTCCTTGCGTCTCCATGCTTAGTCCCCCAAAGAGGACCTGAGACCCTCCATACCGCTGCAGAGCCCGCTGCAGATTCGGGATTTTCGCAGGGAACAATCAAGCGGATGATTCATCTGAGACGACGTTCTCGTTGATTGCTTGAGGTGGCTCTTCCACATCAAACCCCCCCTCCTTTCGGCGGTAGACTGCAGGCCCGAAACCAACGGATCCGACGCAACACCTTCTGCTCTCGTCGTTCCATTCCGCCGTAGTACCACAGCAGCACCAAGGGGAGCGTGAACTCGATGTTCCCCACACGAGTCGTCAGAGATCTTCAGGACCCGCACACGCTTGATGCCTGCTGCTTGCGCCGTGGTGGGGGCTCGTACTCCTTGCCCGCATCGCAACCGCACATCGCCTCAGGATTTCCGTTGTCCACAACTCCTTTCGCGTGTTCCGCGACTCCTCTATAACTATTGTACAGTGCCGGTTGTATTTATGCCCTTGAGCTGAAGATTAGGTGCTGGTTCCGGCCAGACGTCCGATGCTTCAAAAGTTCGGACGCGACCTTACACCGCCAAGTGGCACGCGGCAATTGCTGAGCTTCACTTCGCTCGCTGAAAGGCATAGGTCAAGATGTCAATTTAGCGGAAACACCGTCCGATCTACCCTCGTCAAGGACGCGAGCCGCCGTCACGACCGAGATCGAAACAAACCTTGAACCGATTTCAAACGCACGGAGTAACAAAGCCCTTTTGGTGGGCACCAGCCACCTTCAGCTTTCATCGACCCACGGCCCCCCCCCCCCCCTCACAGCATCATTCGTCGCTTCTTCGTTCCCGCATGTGTCAGGCGATTTGAAAGATTGGGTTGTCCTTGATCGAGCCGATGCTTCTTCGAGTAAAGCGCCGGACGAACCTGTACCTTCTCCGACAGCCTAGTTATCTGCACCACAGACACTACGCCATCACAAGCTCAGCTTCGGGAGGAAATACCTACGCAATGTTCGGGGGGAAGGGGGCTGGGGTTGGGCTACCTATCAATCAGCTGGGCCGCCTCCACAGATGTGGTTCATGCCAACTTGGTCAGTGACAATCATTCAGCTTTGGCGCCCGATTGCTCGCCATCGTCTTTCTCTTGGACAATAGCTCTGATAGATCGACCACTAGCGCACGCCCTGCATTGCGATTAACAGGGCACAGGCATCAAACACCGGCCAAGTTATTTCTGGCGTCGTGGACAGGACTGTCCTAGCAAGAAATGGCGGTGTCTGAGCTACATGGTTCCAATAACCCGAACACGTTGGTTTTGAAGCAGGGAACAAGCCGATTCCAGATCACCTCAACCTCATCGAAACGTCCCCATAAATATAGTTGCAATGGACACGGCGCGATGTAGGTATTTCTTTTTTCTCCCTCTTTGCATCACCTCACACTAGGGAATGGACAGACTTCCGGCTTGGTTGGCACTTGCGGTGAAGGCTTCATCCTGGCGCCCTCTGGGACTTTCCCAATCGGAAACGGAGGTGTATGCCTAGGGGCGCCTCGTGGCCGTCTACAAGCCCGAGTCAATTCTAGCTCCTTGATGAAGGTGGCATCCAAAAAACTAGCCTCTCGTTAGTTCCCAATGCCTAGCACTGCTACTGAAGCTGCCCCAGCGTAATATTCCGGTCATTGTTACTAGGGTACTGGTGTTGAATACCTGTAAGAACTATCCATGAGCTGTCGCCGAGATCTCTCCCTCGGAGCCATTCTGCTCAGCACGTCGACGGTATTCAGTCTACATCGCGAAGGGTGTGGCAAATCTCCCATGGCCTACAAGACCTAATCTCGATGGCCTGGACCCACAGCATGTTGACAGCTTATGGCCACGTATCTCAGTGGTCCTTTTCGCCCTGATGCTTGGGTATACCCGATAGGGAGTCCGCCACTCTACATATCGTAGTGCATAAAACGAGATTCAAAATGGAGAAAGGTTTACATGCATATATGCTTGGGCCGAAGATCGAAGTTTTCGAAGCCAGATCCATCACGCTTAGCTTACATACGGGATTGCAATCACTGCACATGTTTCGTGCATGGCCAGTAGGCGCTAATTAGTGTGAGGCCTAGTGGCTGTCAATCTTTGGCCTCATAGTCCAGGACAAGATATACCTCCTTGTAGTCTTTGATTCGAAAGCGTGGATGATGATGGGTCCGCTCTTTGCTCCTCATATAATGAAGGATGCATGGCCTGCACCTATCTGATCGATCAGGTCGAATGGATGTAAGTGCCAGGCCATCTATTCGGATGCAACCTTCGGTCCGGAAAGAATGTTCAATGCGTGAACAAAGTATTTGTTTTCGAAATTTACTATTAACGACATCAGATAAGCAATGGGTTCCAGAGTCATCAACATAATATTGAGTCAATATGATGGAAGATGTGACTGTTTACTTGGTCGGATGGGCACCAAAGGCATACGGCAGATAGCAAGTGCGTGAAATATAACTAAAAAATATGTCTGGACGGTGAACTGCCCGTCATGGTTATAGAGCATGATCAGTGAAGGATCGGAATAGCCGTCAGCTACTTGAATGAAATCCTATCCTATTCCTGATACGACGGTCCGCCAGTGAAAAATGGCGTATTTCTGTCCCGAATCTATCTAGTTATCGTTCCACTTGGTCTAGCAGGCGATCCGTCTTTAACACACCATGACGACACAGCCAACCATTCATAGCCAGCACGTCTTCTTGTCCGGCATTATATCTACTGGCTTTGAAACCATTCTGTACAAGTGACAGTACGAGCTACAACTGATACTGACATGTAACAGCAGAGGTCCTTCAGACCTTTTTTTCTTTTTGCTTTTAGTTTAGTCTTTTTGAACGTCTCTTCCGAAGGTTGTGTTCCGTGATGAAAACGCTCTACTACAAAGACACGTGGCATATCATGATCAAGACACTGTAGCTTCGGCGAAGAACTTTAACGTTGACTAGATGCTATAATAGTACTGAATCACTATACGCTTTTCTCGCCGTCACTCTGTTTTCTTACTCTACAATGTAGCTCATAGCTTGCTGTGTGCGGCCAGATTCCTCTCAGACTTAACTACTTGATTAGGTTTGTTTGGTATCTTAGAGAATCGACAATCATCGTAGCATCCAACGTGTTGCTTATCCCAGATCAACTATTCCCCTCAATACACATCACTCCGGCCTAATCAGGCACTTTCAGCTTCAGATTGAGTTTTTATAAATCATCAAGTAATGGTAAGTACAGTAAATATTGATATTATATCAACAAAATCTTCTTGGAGCTCTCAGCGCAAGTTGCTAGACTACACTTATTGAAGCTAAGACATTTGACGAAAACAAACTTGAATTGAAGTTTTGCATACCTATAGACTACTTGAGACTTGAGCCTTTATTGGACACTTGGTGTTTTGTATCCTGTGTTTGCAGTGTGTCGTGAAGCTGGGACACCTTCGTGTGGCTGGTACCAGTGGTGAACGCCACAGGCGTGCTTTACCAAATGATGGACCTACATCAGAACAGAGTATTCCTACCCAATATCTCTCTCGTACGCATACTTAGAAGAATCAACTACTTCTCTCCGAAATGATCAGACGCTGGGGTTCATCACACAGTGTTTCCGAGGTACCGGGAAGAAACGGGTGCAGATCATACACTGATACTAGTATTGGAACTTGACCCAAAGCGACTAGCCACCACAATATGTGCCCTCTGTGGCGATCGGCCTGCTCATTGTTTTTCGGGCGTGAATCGACGCTGCGATGTTATGTCTCTGGATGTTGGCCGCCAAAGCCCTTCCCCATTGAAGTCCTATCATAATGGCGAATGTTGCGTGGGCTGACGGCGCAACCAAGCTCGGTAATGGACATATTATCTGCTTTTGCTACGTCAAAGATAACAACTACTAGGTGTAGCTGGAACCTTTGAGACATTGTATTTCTATTCTTGGTCACAAAGGTCGAGAATTACTCGTTTCCATCTTTTGTGAAAGTTTCGGACATGATGAATGAATGAAAGCCGAGGCGCGAATGACTTGATCATCAAGTCTTGAATGTGTCAGCCTGCGATAACAAGGTCGTCGAGAACTGCGCAGGAAACATAACCACTCTCGGCGATTTCTAAGGATATGTCCGGTCTGCCGAGGTCATAGAGGTAATGGGGTCGGTATTCTAGCATCGGATGCCACTTTTGGCTAGCAGCCTGGTATAAATACCGCTTGCCTGGGCGGGTTTGCTTGCCAAGAATACTAACCTGGGTAATATACGGGAAGTCGGAGAGTCAGCAAGTGTTAAACAACACAAGGATATCCCTACAAGCATGTAGACATTTCAAAGGTGCGACAACAGAACGGCGCTGACGTCAATGAAATAAGTTTAAAGAGGTTTGAAGGATTCGGCGATGGACAGGCAATTTGCGGGGAATCGTTCGCGGGGCAGGGCTCAAAGTCTGAAATGTGAAAGCCTATAATATTGGCGCTGACGTTTGAGTGGTTGGGTTTCCTAGGATGCAGCATGTTGCTCTGATGGCTTCCCTCTTAGTCAGGGTCGCGCGCAGAGCCATCGCTTCTTATTCCAGATTTTAAATACCACCCGAGGCATCCTGCAAAGTTTTGTCAGACTTCGTTTTCTTTGAGTATCATCATCAACTATCTCTTTCGTGGAACACCATACTGATTTGATGAGATTCAAGTATGAACTACTCTCCTGCCTCCCAGCCCTCCCAGTCACCTCCTTTCCACAACGCTGGACCCCCAGCAAATTCGAGATCTCATGTAACGGCTTGGCCACGCGAGAACGAAAAGATTGACCACGGCCACAATACGCCGTCAACAAAATACAACGATGATACTCGATACTTGGAATCGATGCAATCGCCCTTTGATGCGCAAGCGCAGGCACAGGAAGGTGCCCTATATAGAGATGGCAAGCTCATTCTTCAACCAGCTCCAACACAAGATCCGCGGGATCCCCTCAATCTACCACTATCACGAAAACTGCTAGCTTGCTTTTGTCTATCCTGCTTTGGTGCGCTGGCCGCTGCCGCTGAGTTGATCTTGGGCGCCATGTTACCGGTCTTCGCCCTGGAGTACGCAGGCATCGATCCGAAGCTCCTCAAGTCGCTAACCGCATCTGGTGGTCTTCCTGCCAACACTGATCCGCTGAAATACCTCTCCATGTTACCGAATGCCCCACCGATTATCGAGATCTACCTTCTGGCTTCGCTTCCCGTCCTGGTCATCGGCTTATCCAATCTTCTTCTGGTTCCAATGGCTATTTCCGTCGGTCGTCGTCCAGTCGTTCTGACTACTGGCGTTATTGCTATTATGGGATGTATCTGGGCAGGGAATAGCCGCTCGTTACCATCACACTTGTTGGCTCGTTGCGTTCAGGCTGTTGGTGCCGGTACTGTTGAGAGTCTGATTCCATTTGTTCTACAAGACATGATCTTTGTCCACCAACGAAATTCATGGATCTCTGGCGTGTTTGCGGCTCAAGGTGTTATTATTATAGTACTTGGCGTTGCTACACCACAAATCATCATCGATTTGAGTTGGCGTTACATGTATTTTATTACTGCTGCTGGTGCTGCCTTTTTTCTCATTGGCGTCTTTTTCTTCATGCCAGAGACCAGGTGGGAGAGAACCCGCGCTGAGATGAGTAAGTACCAAATACATAACATATATATACAGCTACACCTAGAGATTAGCTAACAGCAACTGTATAGATGGCGTACCTCGCAATGAGTCTGGCTATAAGCACGCCCCGAGGACTTTCCGATATAACATTGCATTTTTTCATGGCGAGGTGCAATGGCGAAAAGGTTGGAATGCTTTTATTGACACGCTGCGAACATTCTTTTATCCACATATATTCTTCATCACTATGCTTAATAGCGTGATGATTGCTTGTGCATTTGCGGCTGGATATACAGTTGCACCAGCACTCCTAACGGCGCCATGGTCGTAAGTAATTACACCTAGAGTGTATTTCCGGAAATCTCTCTAACCATTACTTCTACAGATGGAATTTCCTCTTACTTGGCCTCAGCCTTGTCCCCGTTCTTGTCGCAGCCATTGCTGTTGCCTTGGTCACCGGAAAGGCTGCCGACTGGGTGGCTAACCGCATAGCCAAGAAACGTGGAGTTCGCCTCCCAGAAAATCAACTTGTCAACATCATCTTCCCTACTCTCTGTGGCATCATAGGCTCTGTCATCTTTGGTCTGGCGGGTTCCAACCAGAAGGACTATTCCTACTTTACGTTCCTTACTGGATTTGGAATGATGGCTTTTGGCTTTCTAGGTGCTAATACTATCGGCGCCGTTTATGTTCTGGAATGTTACCCTCATCTTGCAGGTCCAGCGTTGGTTAATGTTGCGTCATTCAGATGCTTGTTAGCGTTCATATTGTCCTTTAAGATATCTGACTGGGTTGTGGAAATGGGATATTTCCATTCGATGATGATTTACACTGGCTTGATTTCTGCTTTTGCACTTCTCATTCCTGTAGTATACATCTATGGTCCTGCTTGGAGACGGAGATGGCCGGCCGATCACTTCGGGGACGATATGTAACCAAACGGATAGGAGGGTCTCAATTGGTGTTCCATATATGATGATTATGGTCACAGCATGTCTTTAACAGTATATTAACATAGTAGCTGTAGGTTGGATAGCTAGCTTTTTACCTGTCAAGGACTTTTGATGTATTTATCTAGTTATGTAGTTGAAGCTCGATCGAAATTAGCATTTCTTTTTAAGACCAATGTCTTTCTAAACTTGACCGCCTCTCAACAAGAGGCATAGAAAAATAAGTTCAGATACTGTGACCCCACTGTCCTAAAGATATGTCACGTGGACATTTGGCCGTCGACAGCATCAAGGCTAATGCCTGAAATGTTAAGCTTTGCTTCCATATGAAGTAGAATCTTGAATCAAGATGGTGGGGGGCGAGGCCCTCATATTTATGAACGGTAACCATTGCCTAGGTATCACAAGCCAGAAGAAAAGTAGCAGCCTGCTACTTTAAGATACGGAGTAACAATTCATCCAGATTTGGCTTATAACTTCTTCAGATAATTCACTTGCAATTATTTACCGGATCTAAGTGCTCAATTTCAGTGTCAAGGCCATACGACCTGGTTTATATTGACTCACTCTGCTAAGCGCTTAACAAATTGACCCGCAATATCAGCGTTGGTTTACTGGACCGGGGACGGATCTCTAACATCATGTTAGATTTATGACCTCATTGTCACAATATACTCATGACCTCGGCAAGGCAATGTCGGGGATCGGCGCTTCGTAGCCGACGATCTCCAGAAGCTTGCTACCCGAGTCCCCGAAATGCTGGATCAATGTTAAGTCATACGAAACTACTGTGATTGGGGCATACGGGTTTTCGAACTGGCATTATCCTAAGAGGTGCGTGTGTCGCTTGGGGATACGTACTACAAAACGCCTCGGGACACCCTTTTAAATCATGGCACAAGACCAAAGTAGAAGTCCAAGATTAGATATAATGGATTTGGTGAGCAATTACATCGAAATCTTTGGTTTAGGTGTCAATATTTGATTTGAGATTTATGTGTAGTGAAGTTCGTTCTCGTAGCAAAAGGAGACCACTGGATTGGGGCAGAAACTAACGCCTTACATCTGGCGACGCTTATGGTCTCCATGTTGAGGTCCGAAAACTACCTCGGTTACAATCCAATGGTATCACAACCTAGTGGAAAGTTCTTACGCGCAATGTGTTAAACCTTAATGACGACAGCGTTATGACATGATACCTTGTTAATCTCGTACCGTAGTTGTGGAAAACCCAAAATTTCCAACCCCCCCCCCCACTAACGCCGGATAGCCTCGAAGCTTTCAGCAATTTGCCCCAGAGATAGAAAATAGAGAACACCATAACAAGGAGCCGTGGCGCATTTGACCATCCAGTTTGCAGTTGGGGGATACTGTGTCGCTATGGACTCGAAACTACAGTCAATCCAAGCTATATTGCCAAAGCATCCGGAAGAACGTCGAAAAAAAAAACTCGAGATTCAATGGCTGAGCGGTCTGTTATTGATCACAGTTTGAGAGGGTTTCACCGTGATGGTGCACCCGTAGTGTATTACACAACTTCTGGAGATGTACATGTGTCGCCAAGCTCATGGCAGCCGTGACCAGGATCTGAGACATCTGCAGGCTAATTACCACTTCTCAGCGAGCGGTTCCGAATATTTTACAGCTAGAGCCAAATAAAAACACCGAGCAAGGCGAGTAGGAAATTCTGCCTAGCGTAAACTGGAGCCGTTCAGTTAGCGGAATACGCATGTGATTAACTCCCCCACCCTATATCCGAACCACCCCCACATCCGAACCACTATCATCACCACCATCGCCACCACCATCACCACTTATTTCACCATCTCTGCCGCCTACCCATATGCAACTTTCGGCCTCGCTAGGCAATTCGGATGCCCCAGATTCATCCGGACTATCTATATTGCTAAGATCCGGACTTCAGGCCTGGATTATATCCTCTATAGTAGTAAAGGTGCTGTTAGGAGATAATTAGACCTTTTTCCTCTTATATAACTATATATTATTTAACTAGGCCTATAATAAGTTAACCTGCCTTTCTAAAAGGGCTGCTCTAGATGCCTGCTTATTATAGCCCTTTTATAGCTTTTTAGATAGGTAGTAAATAATATAGGTATCTAACTTATTTTTACTTAACTAGATTAATGTTATAAGATAATAACCACTTAACTAAAGGGCGCTGCTTAAGACTAGGTGGTAACAGCTGCCTAACTATCTTAAGGTTAGTATAGTGTTTTAGGGAGTAAGGCGTATTTAGCTAGTAATAGCCTTATAAATTACAGGAGAATAGTTCTTTAAGATTTAGCTTTTATATAATATAAGACTTATAATTACTAATACTTCTTTATAATTTTAATAGTCTATTATAATTCTAAATCTTCTTTTTTATAGGTTAAGAAGTACTACTATAGCTAAATAAGAAAAGGAATAAATACTAATTCCTAAAGGATAGGTAGTAAATATGTTACTATAATTAGACTAAGCCTAATATAAGGCCTTAAAGCAGAGGATTATAGAACTAGAACGTATAAACTAGAAACAAGCTAGTAGGGGAGAAAAATAGCGTTATTAATAAAGCTTTAGTAAGTCCTAGTTAAGTTCTAACTAAGACTTTAACTATAAGGAAATCTAAAAGCTTTACCTATATTTAAGCCTATACGCCTAAGAGGTATAGGTTAATAACTTAAAGGTAGCTATTTAGGGG